>NW_009202638.1:21264-39656 GCF_000690835.1 Fulmarus glacialis | reverse complement strand
GGTGGGGGTTGGTCTCTTCTCCCAAGTAACAAGTGACAGGATGAGAGTAAATGGCCTCAAGTTGCATCCAATTCTATGATTCTATGGTTTTAGATATTTTGAGGGACAAAGACCAGTGCTGTCCTTGGATTAAAGCTGACTGTGCATTTTAGCAGCATATCTCAGACCCCATAACTCCAGCTGGCTCAGCCCGTGGCTAGCAGCTCCCTGTGCCCCGCCACTGCATGGCCAGCTTGGTCTGCTCTTGGATCCTCTGCAGTGTTCCTGAGCAGAAAATCATAGAATCATAGAATCATAGAATCATTAAGGTTGGAAAAGACCTCTAAGATCATCAAGTCCAACCGTTAACCCAACACCACCATGCCCACTAAACCATGTCCCTAAGCGCCTCATCTACACGTCTTTTAAATATTTCCAGGGATGGTGACTCAACCACTTCCCTGGGCAGCCTGTTCCAAGGCCTGACCACTCTTTCGGTAATGCCCCAAATCCCACCTCTGGGACACCAAGCCTGTGGGCAGACACATGACATTTCAGTTCAGAAACCGGACCACCTTCAGAAGTCAGTCCCAGTCCCAAGACCACTAGGGCCAGTTACAAACCTTGTCCTTGACCTTCATTCTGCAAAAAGAAGATGAGGCAGCCAAGGATTCCCTCTACCTGAAACGAAAGCTCATGGAGAGAGAAGTGGGTATGACCATTTCTGGCCATTGCCCCTTCCTCCAGGCTTGGAGGCACTCTTGCCTTCAAGCGTGGGAAGCGGTGGAGCTGGCATCAGCATCCCTTCCTAGATCCCTTTCTCCAGTTGATCTTGTGCACTCATCCTCCCCTTCCCTCTTCCCGCGTGACGTTGCACCAGCCGCGAGCCAAGCATCGCCCCTTTTCAGAAACCAGACTGCCTTTGTTTGCTTTCTACCTCTCCTGCTTAGAAAAATCTTCCTCAGTTCTCCATAAAGTCTCCAAGCTTCTCCTTCCACGGTTCATTACATTTATTGGCTAATTCCGCTATCGCCCCAGTACATGGGTCATCACTCACATTTGTATGCGTTCACATTTTCCAATTATTTCCTTAGTAGCTATTTATCACTAACAGGTTTTGTCTTGCCTGAGTTCTCTCCTAATCGCTCTGTCTTATTTCTTCTTTATTCTTTCTTTGCAGAAAAAAGATTTTTTGTTTTTTAATAAAAGACACTCACTATCTCATCCGGTCATTCATTTCACCCTCCTCATTTTTAATGGGCCTGGTTTATCACCAGCACTTCTTTTTACAAATATCAGGGGAAATAAGCCTTTCTTATCTCCCCATTAATTCCTATGGTGAGCAACTATTATTTTGCTTTCTTTTCTTTCGAGCTGTGGCCAAATATCAGTACGCTCTTGCCTCCTCCTTTATTTATGGGGGTCGCCGCGTGATGATGGTGAGCCTGCAGTCAGGAAATGAAGCCCAGCATCCTCGTCCCCTTCTCATCCACCAGCGGATTGTGCCTTCAAGGGCATTAGGAGCAGAGCTGTTTGAGTGGTAAGACCCATTTGGGCTGGTCCCCCAGGATGGTCCACGTGCTTCAGCCACACCAAGTTTTAGCATTCCTTGTGTTAGCTCAGCAGGTATCACAGGAGAAATAACTGAACATCTAGAAGTGGAGGCAGGACTTGCCTGTGCCCAGGGTTTCTCCACTGCAACTCAATCTGCCCCATGAAGTGCCCTGTCCCTGTCCCTCTTCTGTTGACATGGGTGACTGCTGGATGTGGTGACTGCTGTGACTGACGGAGGGGACCAGCCCAGAGGACCCAGGCAGCTTCCCGGCTGTGTCCCAAGGCGCGCTGGACACAGAAACCTTTGCTTCTCAGGGACACACACAGTCGGTTGGCTCCATACATAGGCTCTGAATGTATGGACTCATTAGGGAAGACTGCAGATAGTACTTAATATGAGTAGCTGAAGGCAGGGAGAGTTTCTATCCTTTTGTAGATGACAAGTTGTTCGCTTTCTCCATTCCCTTTGAAATAACCATTGTTTTATCACAAGCCTAATCCTTGATTATATTCAGCACCTTCTGCTGGCTCAAGAAGCAAAGACTCCGTCGGGGGTTCATCAAGAGTGGAGGGGATCCTCTCTGTTGCAGGACAAGGTGTGTTAGACCCTTCCCCATGGCCCAGGAGAGTCACAGGCAGCTCCTAGCTGGAGAACTTGGGAGCCACACTCACGCACAGGAGATTAGAGGCCAGACTATCAGTGGGGATGTAAGTGGAGTAGCACTGATTTACTGAGCCTTGGGAGCTGGACCTACACAATGCATCATTCTTTTATTCGGCTTCAAGGTTAAAGCAGTTTGCTTAGCTATCCCATTTCTTGCGGTCTCTGACCACTCGCCTCCCTGTAGCGTCTGAGCTTTGCCAGCAGGCGTTAAGCAATGTAACCAACATCTGGCAAGTGAGGTTCATCCTCTCTCTCCTGATGTTCCCAGGGGAAGAACTGTCCGTCTGATGTGTACTATTTTCATTGCATGCTTTACATTTGAGTGTGTTAAGCCAGAAGCTTCAAAACATTGTGGTATGTTCTTAATATAGCAACTGTATGTGTACAGATAATTAAACTGATGAGAGAATCCAGGAAGACCAATATACTTCAACTCCAGGCTCTTTAGGGGAGGGAGTATCTAATATTGCTGTATGTATGGAGAATCTAACAGTGGAGTCAGCTCTCTTGACTACATCCCTAGGTATAAGTACGGATAAAGAAGATGAATGCACAAAAGCCTATGCACCCATTACGCTTCTGAAGGCATCCCCCTTCCCCAGTCTCAGCACGAGGATGTAACTCTCGTTAAGTTTAATTAGTTTCTCTGCACTCACAAATGGTGTGTAGGATAAAACAGGAAGATATAATTCTATGCATAAGATCTAGCACTATTATTGATTTTATTTACTTTTATTGCTGTTAGATTTGCTAAAATGTGAACTAGCTTATCACGATTCATAAGATGGTCATGTAGGTTCTGCAGGGGTTTTTTTTAATAAATGATTTTAATGTGTTTAGAAAATGTGCTACAAAAATAAGCATTCACTTAGCTTATTAAATATTTTCAGCAATAAAGAAGTGACTTTGAGTCGGGATGGAAATAAACATCCTTATTCAGGAGAGATTTTTAAAAAGCAAAGAGAACATAAGAATGCAGCTAAGCTAGTATGTCTTGGAAAATTATTTTTCCTTTTCCACATCAGCAATAAGAGATCAAGAGCATTTCCAAGCACCAATTTCTGTAGGCTGGATGAAGGGAGATGGACATTTCTACAGTTGATTTGAAACTGGATGAACTAGAGCACTTCAGAGGTTTACAGTTGAAAAGATAAATGGATTGTGTGAGCTGTCCAATTTCATTATGTGCCCTAGCCAAACTCTTTCTTTAATGTTTGACAGAATTATGATCAAATATTTCAAAATAAAAATGCTGACCTCTGTAGAAACTGTTGTTGACCTTGTCAAGGTAGCTTTAATGCTTAAAAAGAATACCAACAATCTCTCAGTGATATAAAACTTCAACAGATGCTACCAAATCAAAATATATATAGAAGGCAGCTGGTTATTCACACTGGCCGAGCTCTTATCAAACCCTGTTGTCGGCTGAGTGTGAAATGGATTCCTGCCACAGAAAGTTGGCTCAGAAGCTCGCTTCATGTTCAAAGTTTGATTTGCCACATGTGATACAGTCAGATGGTTTAAAACACAATTGACTTTCTTGCAGCAGTTGACTACCCTTTTTCAAAATTACACAGATCTCCAGAAATGGAAAGGCAAGTACACATGAAGCCCCAAAATACTTTAAGCCAAACATTTACGATACAGATTATTTGCACAAATTTGTCATGTTGGAAGCACTTTCTTAAACTAGGCCATATACCTTTCAACCCAGCATGCTGCAAAGAATGCCATATCCCTGTCTTTTTTCCTTTGCATTAAGACAAGGGTTTGAACCAAAGCCCTACACACAAACCCTCTTAACTCCACAGCATGTGCAATTTGCATCTTGAGCTGCTTCAGTTTGTATTAATTTAGCACCAGTCTCCAGTTGGAGAGCTCCATCTAATCTGGTCTCTGTATCCATCAGTGCTGTGTGTTACGTGCAAAGGAAGGTGAAAAATGCTCTGCAGACTCCAGTTCTGTGATAAAAGCATGAGATATGCTTAGTCTCAGTAATATCTTTTCTTGTTTAAATTGATTACAGATAATGGCAATGAAATCCAAAATTCAGCCAGTGTCTCTGTCAGTATCTCTGTTGCGGGGGCAACTTCCACAGGTTAAATGCCTTTGTGTTGCAAAATGAGACGACTTTGACTCTTTGCAAGGATGAGGGAAAGAAGAAGAGTTGCCTGGCTACCCAGGCTTCTTCCAGGCCACTCAAAGATATCGGGGTATAGGAGCATGCTAAAAGAACAGGTATACATAGCAGAAAACCTGTAACCCAAGTAACAAAGTCAGCTGTGTTATGCCAGCTCAGAACATCACATCCCTGCTTCCCAGTGGGAAGCAAGTCTAGAGCAGCATTCCTTCTCCTCACCTAAGACAAGTCAGAGGAAAGAGACAACAGCTTGAGTTTCTCTTGTATTTGGGGAGTCCACATCTAGGGACTGAACCCAAACCAGCACACAGCTCTCTTGCTTGGCCAGGTTGCAGTGTCCTTCACTGTGGGACCAAACCCAGGGGAGGGGACAAAGCCTCGTGCTCTGCCCGCTGGATTAAGACAGACACGTGGCTGCGGCTAGGTGACAAGCAGAAAGGACAGGACATGCCATGCACATCTGAGCTGTGTCTTGTAATCTGTGCAAAACGTTGTTACAGAACCTGCTACCACATGAGCTAATTCTTCGGGTTTAGGAATTTGTGAAATCTGGGTTTGTTTACATGATTGTGACTACTGACGGCCAATTTGGGACCATCCTTTCTCTGACTTGGCTCATAGGGGAGGAAAATCAATTACGTTGTCTGTGCTAGTAGAAGAAACAAGTCAGAAATTGCTCACCGGCTCATGGACTCTGCTGATATCCAGCTGGCTGAACTCTCTTCCCCTTGAATGAGGTGGACAGATCCATACTGACATCTAGAAGTGGTTCCTGGCCCAAACTATCCCCAAATGGTGCTCGGGCATTGTCCGGGAGAATGTTAGCTCCCACAAGCCAGCACTGTGCAAATGGTGCTGCAGTCTGGAGACCACTCAAGTCCTGTGCCCCTCTTCAGGTTACTAGTACTGACATAGCCAGTGCTGCTAAACCACGGCGATCCAAGTGCCAAATATGCCCAGTCCCAGTTATCTGGAGATTAGGTGAATTGGGAGATGCTTAAGGCACTGTGACCTTGAAAATAGTGTTTTGCTTTGAAGCACAAATGTTTCTGTCTTCTGCTTATATGAAACCGATGGTCTTCAGTCAGGGCAAAGACCACCTGCGTGTGGGTATTTTCCTTCTGCTCTGCTGATCTATTTTCCATATTCTTATTTATACATAGAAATCTCATAGATGTTTCATGCAGAAGGAGATGGGAAGCTACTGAATAGATCATTAATAGGTTCAAGACACTGAGAATGATTTGAAGGGCTAGTGAATCTAGCCATCATAGCTGGGAAAGGTTTTTTTCTGCTCTGAGGGAACTGAATTCGCTTGAAAGTTGATTGTTCGGGTCCACATAAGTGGGTACCTTTTTTGTACCAGTCCTTCTGAGTTTGCACCTCATAAATTTACTCTAAATTCCCTGAAAGCTCAAATAAAATCTCAGTCAAAGCTGTCAAATTTGGGATGTATTTTCATTAAAGCTATATTAATCCACAGAATGCAGCTCCTGACAATACTATGAAACCTCCCATGGAGTTCAGAGTAATCTCCTGAAAACATAGTATTTGCTAGAGTAAACACACAGCAAAGCAAGCAGCCAGCCAGGCTTGCCTTCAGGAGTGTCTTGCAAAGGACAAAATAGATTTGATGTTGTGTTAGGTTTTGGGAGAAACCCAGAGAAACATAACAGAGGAAGGATCTGTTTCCTCCAACCACCCAAAAATAAACCTAGAAAGTTTAAATAAAGAATAGTAAAAGTTGCGTGCGCAAATTGACTTGGGGCAACTTTTTAACTTGCTTCAGTGATGTTTTCATGGCTGATTAAATGAGCCAGCAGTGACCCTGGCAGTGCTACAAAAGCAATTTTTACATCAGTCGGCATAAGGAATTCCACACTTTCCATCAAATCCCTGCTAAAAAAATGCCTGCTTGCCCTTGCAGTCTGGGTTTGCTTCTGTGGTTGGCCAGATCTTCTCACTCTGTTCATGCTCCTGGGCACTATTCAGTTGGAAAGGACTCAAGCGTGGCTGCATATGAGGTTACCCTGCACAATCTCAATTCTAGCAGGGCCTGTTGCGACAGGACAAGGGGGAATGGTTTTAAACTAAAAGAGGGTAGATTCAGACTAGATATAAGGAAGAAATTTTTTACAATGAGGGTGGTGAAATACTGGCACAGGTTGCCCAGAGAGGTGGTAGATGCCCCATCCCTAGAAACATTCAAGGTCAGGTTGGACGGGGCTCTGAGCAACCTGATCTAGTTGAAGATGTCCCTGCCCACGGCAGGGGCGTTGGACTAGATGGCCTTTAAAGGTCCCTTCCAACCCAAACCATTCTATGATGCTATGATTCTATGATCCCTTTTACTGCCCAGAAAGATTACCCAGGGGGAACGTCAGGATTTTGACCATTGCCTTTGATTCTCAGGCCTCTGGAAATCCCATGCAAAGGGCTGCTTGTGCCCGCACAGATCAGCGCTCTGGCGTATGGGAGGTACACTGGGAGACAGTGGACCTGGCACAGGTGCTCCATGAAGGTGATGTGCATCCAGCCAGCACATTCAGGCTACACAGCGCAGAGATGCAGACTCTTGGGAGATCCCAGGCAAAAATACAGTGTGCTGTTCCTGCTGGCACCCCAAGCAGCTGGGGCAGACCAGGACATCAGTCTTGACTGCCAGGCACAGCATCCTCTCCCTCTCCCCAGCTGTGTAGGAGACAGCGATGCAGATTCCCACACGGGATGTGGTCTAAGCAGCCACCAAATCTCCTTGTGCTTCAAGTCTATGGATAAAAAAACACATGGACACAAAGCGGGGGCCTGCCATAAAACTCAGCTCATCCTTCTTCCATCTTCAGCCCATCAGCTGGCTCTCTCAGCTGTACATGGGGACGTTAGCTGCTTCTAGCAGAGATAGAGAGGAGATGGAGCAGACAGAGGGCTAAGGGAGGAAAGAGGGAAGCATTGAGGCTTTTGTCATGCACAAGAGAAAGGTCTGAGCATGGAGCAGTGAGGACGGGCAGATTTCCCGTCCCAGCTGGCTGGTCTCTTTGGATGCAGTCACCTGAAAACGTTGTTGGAGTCATGGGATGATACAGAAGACAACCGAGAGGAATGGGGTCACCAGGCATCGATGCAGACCCCATCTGAATGGGGGAAGCGTGCAGCTGCCTCTGCATCGGGCAAGAAGGGGAGGAGGGATGCTACAGACCCCAAAGTGTCGTTTTCCTCCCACCAACTGCTTCTCCTTTTGGCTTTGACATGAATTTGCCACGCAGACTTGGCCAGCTCATGATCTCTGCTTTCTCTGACTACAAAAATACTTAAGCAGATTCACGCTGCTAGTATGTAGGGGAATCAGAGAGTGTCAGCAATGGCTTCTGACTTAAGATACTGAGCATCAGGTATTAGCTGAACCCAGAAATGCAGCTATCTGTGCATATTCCTAAGGCAACTTGTCAGTAGGGTGTTTCTAATCCTTTTACCAAACAGATTTTTTTGAAAACTTGGGGATTTTTTTGTCTTTGTCTCTCTGACTCTAATAAGTCTTAATTCCCACAACTTGCGAGTGTTGACTTTCCAAAAAAAAGGTCAATGGCACTCTGTCACCACCCTCCACATTCCGGAGGAGGCTGCTGGAGGCAAGTTGTCTCATTTTCCTATGCAAATGAAGAAACGAGATTTTAGAGCCAACGGCTGACTCTGGGAAAGAGGTGCTGCGTGTGCCAGTGCGAGCAACGCTCCCACCGTCGGTCCCCGACACTGGCGGAGTTCAGCTGTGATAAAAAATAAGGCGTTCCCTCGCCAGGCATCTTGCATTTCAATGAATAATTTTTCACCCAACTACATCCCAGCCTGCTTTGATTATGTGCACTCCATATATTGACACAGTAATGCAGAGTTGAGGAATGGTGGATCTATCCCATAAGGGGAATTGTAAAGCTGAAATCCCTAAGGACCCAAGCCTTCAGCCTGAGCAGTTTTGTACAATGTTATTCCGCTGTATTCGGACAAGACGATAGCTGAAAGGGCCGTTATTTGGTATTTACATAACATTACTATGGAGCGACTTTGGATTTTACTTTTCTTTGAAGTGCGTAAAACGGGTTAAACAACTGGGTGACGGAGCTGTTAGCAGAGCCAATTTGACAAGAAGAGAATTGCGAGTGAGTGACAGTTCAATGGCCCTGGATAAGAGATTTCGGTGTTTCATGCACAAGGAAGCAGGGGCGGGAGGGAGTTACGGTCCATAACTATCACGGGGTAATGTACCGCCTAATGCATACGGGTATACGCGTGCTGCTGGCCTCCAGCAGATAAGGCTGCTGGCCACTGAATAACCAATGCCTCGAGAAACACAGTGGGAACACAAAGGGTCTATATGGGCATCTTTACTGCCCTTATCACTGTGGTGTTGGAGCAGAGCTTGGTGGCTGGTCTTAGCAGATGATTTAATTCAGCATCTGGAGTTTGCTTCATTAGCAAATGATAATGGTGGAGGGGAAGAACTGTGTGCGAATCACCATTTTGCACTTTTATTTCCTCCTGATTGCACTGCCCAAGGCTCGAGATGGGCAAGAGCCACTGCTGGCTGATGAAGAAGCATTGTACCCTGCCTGGTGGTACCGCACAGGGCACGGCCAAGGCAGGAATTACTCTGTATTCATGCAAACCGCTCCTTTTTCCACCTCACCTCTCCTGCTGATGGACTGGCTGCACCGCACACCACCCCCAGCCTACATTTCAACTCAAGCCACCAAAGAGATGTTTTTCAAACCTTTGAACGTTTATCACAATTGGACCAAGCCAGCAAGATTTAAGAGGCTGGTTTGAACTAGACACACTTCACGGTCCATCCTGCAGAAACCAGACCCGCTCGGGAACTCGCCGGACAGCATCTGCTATGTCTGCGCTCATAAATAAAATAGGTCATGGCTCTCTGGCTGGGCTGGAAGCCACATGGCACAAGGGTTTCTAGGGGTAAACTCCCTCTCTCCCCCAAAAAGGGTGACCATCCTTGGGGCTGTGTCTGGTCTGGGCTATGCCCTGGTGGCTTTGGCTTGGAGGGTACCAACTGCACCAGCACGTGCTCCCAGTTAAATACCAATTATTTGAGTCCTGGAGCCTGTGCCTGACCACAGCCGGGTTAAAGCACAAAATTACTGCAGGCTGAGCACCGGTACTGCAAACAGTCTTTAGCATTGCAGCACTTGGTGTAGCAGTGTCTCACCTCTATATTCTCATGATATATCTCCCTGTAAGTCCCTCCAGCAAGGAGACAGTGGATGGTAGCGGTCTTTTTAATCTAATGAAACGAGGCATTACTAAGTGTGATCTAGTTACCTGGTTCCCACAGTTCAGCGTGTCTCTATGCTGGATGGATTTGGGCGGCGTGCGTCTGTCCATATGTTGAAACTATGCATTTCTCAGAAACCTTCTGCCACAGAGAATTAAGGAAAAGCTATGACATGGGGGAGGGGGAATAGATAGGCTTGTTTGACAGTTAATAAAACAATAAAATGTACTTTGTGTGTGCCTGCATTTCTAGGGACGTACCAGCAGCTGCTAACACCATGTCATCTGTTTTTTATTCATGGCACTGTTGGACTGTGGATAGATAATCTCTCTCTACAACTCACTCATTTCTAAGCGTAATGGGAAGCTGTCACTGAGAAACATGCTTCTCTGCCAAAAGTGGGCAGCCTGTCTTTCCACTGGGGAAATACATGACTCTGGAGTTCCTCAGGCTGCTCAAATCCCAGTAACATTGTCTTTTAATTATATTGAATATTTAATACTGGAATGCTTGTGTTTTCTGCTGTACTTTCCACAATGACTGACAGAATGATCTTCTGAAGCTACGGAGAAATCCTTGCACTTCTCTGATTTTGCTGGTTGAGATAGGCAGACGTTCACTTCCCAGGCGCTGAGCCAGCTGAGGTGCCTGGGGCTTGGTGAGGTGAGCTCCCAGTTGCACCCATGGTGGCACATGGGCTACCTGGTCTGCAGCCCCCAAGGAACCTCTCCTCAGATGGCAGCACTGCCCTCTCATGGCAGGATTTGGCTCGAGTCAGGTTAGATATTTACAGTGCTGATCCTCAGCTGAGTCAATCACCACACCCTCCTGGAGAGAAATAGGTATTTGTAGGAATTTGGGGCCATTTCAGGATGAGACTATTTGCCCCTAGAAGCTTATCATAGAATCATAGAATGGTTTGGGTTGGAAGGGACCTTTAAAGGCCATCCAGTCCAACCCCCCTGCAGTGAACAGGGACATCCTCAACTAGATCAGGTTGCTCAAAGCCCCGTCCAACCTGACCCTGAATGTTTCTAGGGATGGGGCATCTACCACCTCTCTGGGCAACCTGTGCCAGTGTCACACCACTCTCATCGTAAAGAATTTCTTCCTTATACCTAGTCTAAATCTACCCTCTTTTAGTTTAAAACCATTCCCCCTTGTCTTATTGCTACAGGCCCTGGTAAAAACTCTCTCCGACTTTCTTATAAGTCCCCTTTAAGTACTGAAAGGCTGCAATAAGGTCTCCCCAGAGCCTTCTCTTCTCCAGGCTGAACAACCCCAACTCTCTCAGCCTTTCCTCCTAGGAGAAGAAAGAGCAGCTCCTCTGGACCCGCTCCAACAGGTCCATGTCTTTCTTGTGCTGAGGGCTCCAGAGCTGGACGCAGTACTGCAGGTGGGGAGGCGGCGGGGCAGAATCACCTCCCTCGACCTGCTGGCCACGCTTCTTGGAATGCAGCCCAGGATACGGTTGGCCTTCTGGGCTGCAAGCACACATTGCCGGCTCATGTCCAGCTTTTCATCCACCAGTACCCCCAAGTCCTTCTTGGCAGGGCTGCTCTCAATCCCTTCATCCCCCAGCCTGTATTGATGCTGGTGATTGCCCTGACCCAGGTGCAGGACCTTGCACTTGGCCTTGTTGAACCTCATGAGGTTCACATGTGTCCACTTCTCAAGCTTGTCCAGGTCACTCAGGGCATCCCATCCCTCAGGCATGTCAACTGCACCACTCAGCTTGGTGTCAAGCTTCCCCCAGGCTACAAGAGATTCTTCTCCCCGGAAACCTTCTTCCTCCTCCTCCCACCCTGTGGACAATACATGCCCATAACATATCAATATCATCACTAAAGCTGTGTGACAATGACCATGGCTGGTGTTAGGAGGCACCAAAATGGGTTTTGCATGTCACCTTGTGTAGCAAAGCCTTGCTCTGCGTCACCTGCATCTCACCTCCTCCTTTTCCTCTCTCCGGCGCTGGGGAGGTCTCCTGGGAGCAGATCCCAGCCTACTCCCCCAGTGGCTCCAGCAGCCCACGGTAGTGGGCTCATGCTAATGAGAACTCACCCAATAAATACATGGGAGAGCTGTGGTACTCAGGAGTTTTTGACATTGAATCAGTATGGCTCATCCCTCACGCAGCCTCCATCTCCCCTTCCCAAGGCGCTCTCGGGCTTGCCCTTCCCCTCACTACTTGCCTTTAGTGCTTGCTGTGCTGTCGTTATTCAGGGAAGTTGCCTTCATGTCTAATTGGGAAAAGACACCTGTATAGAGTGCACCTGTATATAGTGTCTCTGTACAGAGATAAGTGCAGTGCATGGAAGAGACACTCATCCCCTGAGGTTAATTTGTCAGTGCTGAATACTCCTTAAAATAGAGCCAAGGAGATAAAGACAGAGCTTGGGCATTGCACACACTGAAGTTGTCTTGGTGTGGTTCTCTCTAGCACAGGCTGCGCCTGCAGCCCAGGTATGGGGGGGGTGTCTTTAAGCAACGGGGAGATGCAGGGAGGCAGCCCTGGGAGTGTCAACCAGCTGTGATCCCATACGTACCTTCCTGCACTGTCTTTGGTGCCTTTTCCTAAGTTTTCTTGGTGCAAATTCAAGTCACAGAGCTGTTATTGAGGCTCAGTTCTTTCCCTGCCACCTCCCAACACCACTAAGAAAGCTCTCCCTTTCCTCTAAGTCATTATTTGAACAAATTTAAGTTGTTTTGGAGAGGAGGGAGGGAATGAGTTCACTGCTTCAAGGCTGCAGGAGCTGGGGTTGCAGAAGAGCCCCGGCCATGTGCTCGCTGTGCTCCTCGCTGCTGCAGCAGAAGTGCTTTGTGGTTGCAGACCATTACGCAGCATTTCAGATAAACCTCTCAGGTGTGGCCGAGGGCACAGTGAAGGGTGTCTGGATCATTCTGCTAATAAGGAGGCAGCCCCTAATGAGTCCATCTCTGCTCTCCTGCCTTTCTGAAAGGGAAGGGAGAAACCTCAGAGTGTTCCCAAGTCAGGTTTGACTTCACAGAAGAGTTTCCCACTCTACAGATGACCAGGAATACCCTGGATGATGCATTGATGCCATCATGCCTGGCAGGTGGATCCGTTGACCCAGTATTGAGGTGTTAAGTTTTGTGGAAAGTGTCGTGTTTGCAAGTCTAGAGAGCCCAGGCTGCAAAGTGTTGCTTGTCCCAGGCTGGAGTAGGAATTGAGGAGTACACGTAGGGGTCCAGAGCTGTGAAAGCACTCAGCTCATTGCCATGCAGAAAAGCCTCAGGGACAGTGTGTTTGGCTACGAAATGGCCGGTGTGTGTGCCAGAGACTCCACTATATGGGAGCATGGGTCCCTCAGCCCTTCCTCCTGGCAGGGGGAGAGCGCTCACCAGGAGCAGGCTCTTCTCCCCCAGGGCCGCAGTTCCGAGTGCTGGGACCACAACTGGGGCCCTGCTGATTTCTCTAGTAAAAATAACAGTTTTACAGTGCGTTGTTCTTCACGTGCATTTTTTGCAAAGAGGGTCCTATAGCGGGAGGGAGCAGCAGGGGAAACCCTGGCTGAATAACACTGCTCTGACAAGCCACCCCCACCAGCAAAGCATGCTCAGCCCTCGCTGCTCCAGCTGAAAGATTTCTGCCAGTGTACCCCGTCCCAAGTTCAGGCCAGCCAGCTGCAGCTCTGACATGCTCCCCCAGGCTGCTTTTTCTGATGCAGGTTACGTGGAGGATGCCAGGAAGGGGTGGGTAGGAAGGAGATGAAGAGCAGCAGATACAGAAGGGTCTCAGCAGCTGCCTGGGCAGCTCACAGTGTACCACGGTCCAGCTCTGCAGCTCTGCAGCATTGAGGACACGGTTTGGTTTCTGGTTTGAATGCCACCCGTTATTCCTGATTTACGCCTCTGGGATCCACAAGCTATCTTGCTGTCCCGCTATATTGGATGTAGAAGGTACTGGGCCCACTTTCTATTGATTTCCGTGCTCTCAGAGACCAGTCCCCATCTTCTTCAACGTGTCTGTGATGGAAGTTGTATTAATGCAAAATGAATATCCCTCTGGAAAATGAAGTCCAGAAATTAATAATGAATTAAAACAACTTGCCACAGGCATTGCTAATGAGCTCTTTGTCTGTGCGGCTCACATGAAAGGAGGTCATTGCTCAGCCGTTCCCATTGCGAACAGCAAGCAGATTAACCGTTAACGTTGAGCGCGTGGGTCTCTCCTGAGACAGCGTGACAGGCTGCAGCTCGGCTAGTGCCTGGCAGGGTTGTCCTGCCCTTATCCCTGCTGTGCACGTTTTTCTTGATGAGTCTTTGCTACCTGGAGAAGATACCTTCCTCCTCTCCCCTTCGAAATCTCAGGTTGCCCGTCTGTGTTGGGAGGACACAGGAGTCGTCCCACTGGAAAGGACAATAACCTTGTAGAGCTTAAGAGGAGAGCGGAAAGTAATCTTGGAGGGGACTAGCAGGGCTTAACTTCACTGCCGTAAGCCTCTTCAGGGACTCTGGCCCAGTAACTAACCTGGCACCGCTCCAGTGCTGGGTCTGCATCTATTGTTCTTTTCCCTTATCTTGCAAGGCGAAGGGTTATCCTGCCTTATCTGCTACCGCAGGCTTTGGAGGAGGCCCCACGGCAAGGGCAGTGGAGATCATGCCCCTGCTGAGCCCCGGGGGTAGGAGGGGTCTGTGCTGGGAGAGAGGCTCGGAGGTAGAGAAGGGAAAGCTCTCACGCCATGCTGACAACTTCTCCATGGCTTTTTCAGCAGCCAGGTCTCACTCAGTAGAAATAAGGAAGCAGCACGTTGCATTTACCCATCTTGCCTGGGGAGGGTGGCTGAAGGCAGGTGCTTTCAGGTCCTCACTCGATACCTGGGGCTGGATGAAGCAGCGCGTGGGACAAGGCACGCTGGGCATCACTTCTCCATGACGTGGCTGGACATCAGAAGGGGATTTTACCCCTTGTCCACTGACCCTTGTGACAGTGCTGGCTGGCTGGAGCCGAGGGACCCATCACTTCCCCATGTCCACGGGCAGCCTGTTTCACATCAGCCATTTATTGCTCAGTTCTGCTTTCCTGTGAAATATGAAAGCTCAATCTACCCCCTCCAAGTGCTTAACCTAGGCTTGAGAAAATGCTGCTGTGTTTGAGGCATGCTTTTTCACCACCCTTCCCCACCCTTGCCCTCTCAGGTGGGACACCCAGCAAGGCTGGCTGATGGCTCGCTTCCTTGCTTGGCAACACAATTGCTCGTTTATCAAGTAACTGAGTCATCCCAGAGCACTGGGAGCCAGGCAGCGCCAGCCACACAGCGCAGCGCCTGCAATGCACTCCGTCATGGGGATGCCCAGATTCACCTCCACCAACTGCCCCCACCAGTGGCCTTGGCCATGGAGGGGTCAGTCCTGCCCTCCTCTACGCCCATCACCAGCCATGCATTCCCACCCCTCCCCTTGTGGTAGCACTGGGCTGGGAAGAAATCCCTTTCTGGTGCAGAGAGAGTTTGGCCTGATCAGGAGAGAAAGAAGCAGGGAGGCTTGGGCAGGGGTGGGGGGAAAGCAAGACTTGGGCTCTTGAATTGCACATTGACAGGCACAAAACCCCCTTCCTCTCTCTCCTTCAAAAGTTTGTGTTTGTTTGTCTGTTGTTAAGCTGAAAACTCATCCAATGCCTCCCAGTAAGTACCTGCACTGCGCCTATGTATCTCTGAATTCACCTGGCAGTCTTACCATCCTCTTCATCACAGTATCCAGGTACCTCATAAGCCTTAAATTGTCCTTAAAATGCTCCAGCAAAGGTAGGTTCATCTTACAGGAGACAGGGATGCTTGAAATGTCCATCCCACCCAGCCAGGAGAGAAGTATCTGAGGAGCTTCCAAAGAGACTGGTGTAACTGGTGTGCTCTTTGCTTGGGTCCCTGAGGGGACAAAGGACATGACCACTCAGCTCTGAGCACCATTCAGGAGCTAGTTCAGGAGTCTGTGAAAGGCAATGCAGCAGGCAGCGTAGACATAGCAGAGACTCCAACAGTTGTGCCTGAGAAGTCTGACTTGGGAATTAAAATGAAGCTAGTTGCATCCCACCTATTCACTATCTGCCAGGCTGTTCCTCCTACACAGCAACTTTCCTCGTATTCGGAGGCTGCTTTAAGCTAGTGCTGCATTTAGGCACGGCTGTGGCTTCTTTCTTTGCCAGCATGACCTAGAAACCACCCTTGCATTGGGTGCACAAAGGAGCAGTATGGACATTGCTGGGAACTGCTCTAGGACATAGCAGGGAGATGGGTGGGTGGAGGACAGCGTAACGCTCACATGAATGCCAGGGAAGTATACTTCAAGTTTGTCTCAGCTGTGTCAGATACTATGACAGTGCTGGGTTTAGGGACATTTTTAGAGAGAGGTTGAGGGTTTTATGAATCTGTTTGGGAGTTAAGTACAAATCAGGGCTTCTTTCAACACAAACTGTGTATTTACAGGACAGAGCAGTCAAGAGCAGCAGGGTTCTCAGGTCCCCACCACCCATTTTCTGCACAGCATCATCATTTCACCTCCATTTAACAACAGGTTCACGTCTGGGGTAACTCTGACTCAGCTGCTTGGCAGACTCTTTGGGGCAGTCAAGCCTTCAGATAGATTTGTTTTCACTGAGGCTTGCAGCACAGAGATTTGTAGACCAAATCCTTATGAGCAGTCACCAGGGAACATTGTTGGGATCTCTGACCCCAGGTGTGCCAGTGCTGCTGTAACCATTGCAGCTCTGGAATCCGGGGCTATTACAGGCTGTGGGATCACAGGTTGCACCTACCTGGATCCTTTGTACCCCTGTTTCCTACCAGTGACAGTCAGGACAAGACCTCTGTTATGGCCAAGACTTCAGTAGTCCAGTAGGAAACACAGGAGCTCAGCAGAGCTGGTGAAAATTCACAGAAGCAAGAGGATGCGTTAGACTTAAAAGTCAAATAAGGTGTTGCAGATAAGGTAATAATGCACCGTCCTCTGTATGGAGTGAATAGTTTCTCTGAGCTTGGCTTTTTTGCTTTTACAAAGGGTATTTTGGAAGTGTGTGTTACTTTCCTCTCTTTCCTTCCAAGTGCCTAAATTTTAGGCTGTATCCTTATCTCTAAATGACAAGCAATACTGAATGGGAAACTATTTTGTTCTGTCATTTACTTCTCATTTGGTCCTGTCACATCCTATCTCTTGGCACTATGTATTTTCTTAGTGTTATGAGCATATATCTGTGCTGTGTGTGTGAGAGTGGGTGTCTGAAATCTGTTTGCAAAGGTCCTTGATAAAAAGCTTTAACAACTAAAATTATCAGACAGGCATGAGTGAGCTGGTCATGGTAGATCTGAAGACTGGCAGGCGGCAGATCATCTGTCTGCAGAGATATTAAGCACTAAGGAAGTCAGAATCGCCAGGTTTTTAGTATTTACCTAGGAGGAAAACTACTGCTTGTTTCACGGAGCTAATGTTGCTTGCAGATTTAGCTCGAACACCAGAAGGAACATAAAAGCAACAGCAGTGGAGTATTTTCAAGGATAGCGTTTCCCTCCAGAAGCCCAATGCAAGTTCTCCACATTAATCACTTTCTTTCATTCTTGTTTTCCAGCCAAAGCTTTTGGCCAAGGAGTTGCTTGACTTGGTGGCATCTCATTTCAACCTGAAGGAGAAGGAGTACTTTGGAATTGCATTCACAGATGAAACGTAAGTGCGAGAAATCAAAGACCTAAGAGGCAATTCTTAGATCACAGGAAATCTTGGCAGTTTTGTCCTAAGCAAAATGACCAGGGTAGAAGACCTGTGTACCTCAAGGTCCTAGACGAAGGTCTAGGCAGGCATGGACCTCACATCAGTCTCTCCTGTACTGCCTCTTCTTCAGAGGGCTGGAGGCCTCTCACGGCAAGTTAAGCATGGCCGGAGGTGTACAGAGGCAGTAACAATCCCTTCCTAATCCCATGTTCAAAGAGTTGGTGTCATTTGGCATTGGTAAAAGGTTAGCTTAAGCTCTCATGAACTTAAGATCCACTCGCTAGTTCAAAATTATTACCAGATTGGCGGAACTGTTCAATTAAAGTGCTAACCAGTTTATTCACTCAAGCAGGCTTAAAAGTAATGCTAAATTATTTCAAGGAAAGAAAAAAAGAAACACCCTCACAAAATTACTCTATTATTTCTGATGTTTTAGGTCCCAGATTAGAGTTTCGTAAAAAAGGGAAAGAAGAAAGTGTGGGAAAGGAAGGGATTGTCAAATTTAATGTGAATGAAAAGCATTTTTAAATATAAAATTTCCATTGTGGAAAGGATTTGACCTTACCAGGAATCACACAACAGCCTTATGGCTGAGCTAAACCAAAGGATGGGACCCTGACACTGCAGTCACCTCAGGCAATGCTGGTTGTTCGCCTTGAACCCCAGCTCCCAGACCCCTAGTATTACCACAAAATTTGAGGTTTTGTCTCAAGACAGGCCATTTCTACCCCCTGTTTAAAATGCAAGAATACTATTAGCACTGCAGAAACATTAAAGGTCTGCCAAATGCTATGATTAGTCCTAGACTTTGACCTCTCTGCTACTGCACAGTCTCTGCTACTTTTTTCCAGCTGCCTGTTTTCTCTCTGTAGTTAGACTGTCCTCGGCATATGGACTGTGTCTTGTATGCGCACCCACCATACTCCACCTTGGTTTGCAATAGGGTTTTTTTTGTATATTAATCAGGAAGGGGCTTTCTGCACCTATATTGCTTTAAAAAACCAAGATTTTCAAGCCAGTGCTGTGTTCCCAGAACAGCTGAGACAGCAGTA
>NW_009202638.1:0-21239 GCF_000690835.1 Fulmarus glacialis | reverse complement strand
GGCAGGGAAATATAAATTATCTGCTGGAATAATGATTCGGGTTGAGGTAATCAGAGGCTGCTGGGTAATTGCATAAACATATCCACATTCATCTCAGCAGCAATTGCCCCTCTAGAGCCAGTTCCTTTGGCAAGCGCCTGTCTTGGGCAGGCTGAGGCCATCTCAGGACACCCAGGATGGAGGAACGCTCAACATCAGGCATGTGCAGAAGCAGGACCCAAATCAGACGAGATCCCAGAATCCATCCCATCTCACTGACATGAGCAGCTCAGCCCTGTAGGAGATCTCCAACCCAACACAAATTAATGAGACTGGTCCTCAAAGGAGGAACAGCAGGAGGCACTGGCAATTTATAAAGCAGGAGGAGGAAATTGCTCCTCACCAAGGTGTTATTTCTTATTGGAGAGAACAAGTTACTCACTTAGTGGGTGCTGCCTGAGGGGTGCAGGAAAGCCATGCAGGGAAGCCAAAGCAGACTAAGAGATGAAAATGTTCCCTTAACAGTCCTAACTGTACAGGTTAAAAACAAGAAACACGTGTCAGACCGCAACCAGACAGCAGCTGAGCAAGTCCCAGCTCTCAGCTCAGCTGAGTGGGCACAGGGCTCCCCTGGGAGTGCAAGGGAAGCTAATGAGGAGGTGTCAGCAATTAGAGAGAGCCCAGCCTCCCCTGGGGCCTCCATGTTTAACACGGAGCGGCGTGAGCAAAGATCTGGGTTAGCGATGGGAGGAAGCGCGAGAAGCTGACAGAGGTTGTCGAGGCAGTGCTCAAAGACATGCAGCGGATGCAGATGGATGCGCGCTGTCTAGACGGGATTTCAAAGGATGAGGTGATGGCATCCGCTCATTTGGTCACCTTCTTGACCTGTAGTCAAGATGCAGCAGGGTGCATTTTAGGAGATGCTCAGCAGCCCAGATGAAAGATTTGGGGACAGCCTCGTTAAACCTAGTAAATGCAACCCAGAAACATGCCAGTAAGTCCTAGCTGATATGAAGCTTGGTCTGCAGCCCTTTTGCTGTCTTATAGCGAGTCTGACCTTTGCACTGAGGCTTCTTCAGTGCTGTGAAAATAATCTTGACAAAAATATTTCCTCTTCAGGTGTAAAAACCTTTGAATAGAGTTGGCACAAACAGCAATCATTTTATTTGACTGAACACAGACAAAAAAATATACTTGTGTCTTGGAAATAGGTGTCCCATGTCACCTTCAGAAAATAAACTGGGCTGTCTGTACCACAGATCTTAACCTGCAATATGAAATGGAAGTTTAAAAAAAATCCTTTCTTCAAAAAGTAGGAAAAAACGTCTCTTGATGTGTGTTTGCAGAGCAACTAACACAGCCCTATAGCTGATACAGAACAGGCACACAAAAAGAAACCCTTTAATTCTGTGACGCAGGCCCTCAGAGATTTCCTTCTCTTCACTCTTCACTGAGTTTCCACGTGCCTTACTTGAAGGGAACTCATAACCAGCTAAAACAGAACAAGCCTGGTTCATAAATGTAGTCTGGGGTTGGCTAAATTGCAAGTTTAGAAAGAAGAAAAGCCACTAAAGTATTAAATCAATTCTTCTATTTAAGAGTAAAAGCTCTATGAGAGTAATTTATTTAGAAATTATTTGGACTGGGGATTTCCATTCATTAGTTGTGCTCTATCATGACAACCTAAGAAGAAAATCAATAGGAACAACCTTTGCATTGGCGACTTAATAGTTTCTTGTGATAATATAGGGTCATTACTGCATTCAGCGTGAGTAAAATTAGATTGTCAGACTATTATGGAGGAGAGAATAACGCCTCCTATTTTAATGATCATAGGAACTCTTTATGGTGTGAGCCATTAACTGCGGGAGAGCAGAGGTCAAAAGGGTGTCCCTGTACAGCACGTGGGGCCAAGCTTCACGTGAAGCCAGAAGAGCTATATGCTGGTTGATTAAGAGTGAAAAAGAATGGGCAAAGGGCTTTTCAGTTCAGCGGATTATGAATCTCCACTAACCGCCCTTTCCCTTGGCATCAGCTCTTCCAGCATTCACTGAGAGCAAGTGGTCAGGATTACCCTTCTGTTTGCTGCAGACGCCCCGTCTGGGCCACGGGCAGGTTTTCCACGTCCTTTACTTGTCCTTAGACATGAGTCACCTGCTCCATGGAGAACTACCAACTTTTGCATCCCACAGCTCCCCCTCTCCGTGGGTCCAACCAAAAGCTGATCCAAACTCTTTTGCTCCCTCGCCAGAGGAGAACCTGCAGAGCAGCTTCTTCAGCTAGCTAATATATAGGATAAAAACAGCAAGGCATTGAGGCCCCCATTATTTGAGTTACACTTGTGCCAGAGACTGTACTATCGTGATAAGGTAATGACAGCCCTTGCTCAGCCCAGGATCGTATGGCCAAGGGGATGGCAAGGGAAGAGCAGGGTACCATTCTTCCCTGGAATAATCTCTCATCTCTGGGAACTGGTGGGAAGCCTGTTTCCACCCTGCAGCCATGTGGCAGAGCCAAAATGAGGGACCAGGTGTCCCATGTCCTGGTTGAACAGCCAGTCCAATGGAGGGTGCAGCTCTCAGAATAATGTCCTGCTCTGGCGTTAGACCAGTTCCTTTGTCATCAAGTCCACTGTTTTGTGAAATCTGTATAGTTAAACTCGCACAACTCCTTGAGCTTTGCAGCCCCTTCAAAAATATTTCTGTTGAAGGATTAAGACGTTAAATGGGAAAATATGTGAGCTTAAAGGGGTTTTTTTGTTTCTGTCATGATTGATGGAAATGTAAAATAGTTTATATTATGTGAATTGGTCTTTCTCAATGTCCATTCAATTCAACATGAGTTTGACACTGAAGGGGCATGAGTTGGTTTATTGGTCCAAATACCGTTATAACACAAATCAATGTGGATCCACTTTTCAGAAAACTGGACACTAACCAGCAAAACTGTATAAACAGAACCACCTGGAGGCAAAGTATTTATTGATGTACCACTCTTTACTGAGAGCCCTGATAAAAGAAAACAGAACTACTGCATGCAATCAACAATATCAACCCTGGGCACCAAAATCCATACTCAGTCTGCAACATAAATGGACGCAGTTTCTTTTTCTAAAAGCAATTATGTATTTGTTATTGACACACCGGTTTAACTGCCAACATGAGTACAACCAACAGAGAAAAATTATCTGGCTTCCAATATTCGACCTCCCTATAGGTCACCCAAAACTGTTTGCACCATTATTTGTGAATACACTGATATAAATACCCAAATGAACAAATCAATGGCGATAATGAAACAAAAGCTACTTTGTGTCTCTAAATTGAACAGTGAAGGAAATCCAGCTAGACATAGGCATGTATGAATGGGATCCCGGTGCAAGCTGCCTAAATTGGTCCATGAAAACTGTCAGGATTACTACATGCCTCGGGTTATGTTCCCATACTTTTCTCTGTCTTACATGGGATTGTGCTCCATGAATAGTTCTGCTGAAGACAGGAAGACAGCTTCCAGAGCAAAGGTTTTGTGGTGTAATGGCATTGGAGTTTGGCTCCCCGATAGACCACATTCACAGGCGGATGCCAGCGACCGTTCACTGCTGCTGTTCTCTACATGCCACACATGAAAGCTTGAAAACAAGGAGTTAGGTGACTATCTGCAGTGCAGAAGCCCTCAGCGATGAAAGATTGTAAGTGGTAATTGAGTACAGTGAGCAGTTAGCTCCTGGCAGTGATTTAAGTGACCTTCCTCCTCTGAAGGAGCTTTGGATTTAAGCTCCATGCAGATGAGAGTAATGAAACTCTTCAACCCAAAAACTCAGTGGCAATTAAATGTGTTATTTAGTATGCACAAGCATGTACGTGTGCAAGATAAATGTGTAACCTGGCATGCATATGTATAGGCATATATTCTTTTTGTACTGATTATATCGACCAGTTTCTCAAGTTAAAATGCAGTGAGAATGAAAAGAGCGAGTCTTTTCAAAATAAGAAATACCTTGAAGTGAATTATTGTTCTGTGCACCATGGCTTCTCAACCCTTCGTTGTACATGTTAGGCAAACCCAGACATTTCTGTTGAATAAACATAGAGGTAGACAGTAAGTCTATTGTCAACAAATCAGTCTCGGTGGGAACCAGTGTGTAATGCCATCAGCTGCTGGTGGCTGCTACTTTGGTGATACAAATGCAGCTGGACAGGTTCAGGATAGGATGTCAGGCTTAGTGTGGCTTTTCCTTGCTCTGACAGTGTTTTGTACCTTGGCTTACATGGTTAAATGCTCATTTTGTACTTTGGCTAGGAATGGGTGAGCATGTCTAGTTTCAATCCCCATGCGTACGGTGGCCTTCAAGGTTAATATCAGCCTTCCCGAGTCCTATTAAAAGAAACATAACAGCACTTCAGGACAAAAAAAAATAGGAAAAGGACAGATTTCAAGAAGGGGGATGCAGTGGGAAATGTGGACCCCTCTAATTTTTGGGTGCCTAGGCTGACAATCTTTCGATGGGGCTTATTTTCTGACAGCCTGGAGCATCTGTCTTCTAAAAACCAAGCCTTGTTAAAGTACATAGCTGTACTGAACAACAGGGATCCCGCACTAGCGCTGGGCGACTGCATCCCAGCAGCAGAAATGACAGAAGGAGACCCCATCGTGCTGTGTGCCCAGCTACGCAGCCTGCCGGGAACAAGACCAATTAGCCCGTACACCCGGCCCCGTTAACACAGCCATCCTCGCCCCTGATCCTGGGCAGTATCACTGCACAGCACTGTCCCAGGCGGGGCAGACTGGACCTCAGCCCATGTACAGCAATAGAGACATACAAGATGACTAGTTGGACTTGAAAATCTGCATTATGTCACCCCTTTCCAGTAGCCACACTGCTAGTAAGTCTGTGCCCCTAACACACAGTTCAGGCTGTCCTTTACCTAGAGAAAAAAAATAGAGAAAAACCTTATTTAAAAGCTTTATCTGGAGAAAAAACTGACTAAAAGTTAAAATATCTTGGAGAGAAACACACAGGTGTCTAGAGCAGGGGATAAAAAAGGTTCTGATGCTTTTTGCACACCAAAAGGTGTCCAGGATGAGTTTGAAAAGTCCCCAACTCCACATGTATCACTTGTACCTGAGACTTGGTACTCTTGCAAAATAGATGCAAAGGCTGCTTAAAATGAACACCTAACTTCTATATGGCAAAATTTGAGGTGAGATAGCTTCTTTATAAATATCTGATCCTGAAGCCACTGTGAGTGGTGCTCACAAGTAATTTTGAATCCCTCAGACAGTGCAAAGCAGCGTGCTGCGCTGAGGTGAGCACACACGATGTCCCAGCTGGGCTCCAGGGTAGCCTGGAGCTGCCTGGGCTTGAAGGTCCCTGAGCTGCCCATCCTCTTCTGCATCTACATAAGCCAGGGCAGCTGTACAGAAATTCAAATTGAACCCAGGTGATTCAAAGCCTCCTGAAACTGCTACTTTTCCCATTATTTATTTTTCTAAAAAACATGAAGTGGGGGTGCTACAAATCCAGTTAAATTGCTAAATAGATGTTGTTGCTTACTTTCCAAAGGGGCTTCTCAGTTGCCCAAAGCACAGGCGCTGCTAAGGAGTAACAGGCAGACCCTTGTGAAAGCTGAGTGTGTTTGCTGACAGGGTACATTGCTAAGGCTTGTGGCAACCCTAGAAGTTAATTTAATGCTTTTTTTAAAACCAAGCCTTTTTTTTCCTTTTTTTTTTCATTTTCAGTGGAATGAAGAATTATTCTTGAGGATTAGTGTGAGCTGCGAACAGGCACTGGCATAGAGCTCAGGACATCTGAGTTCCATTTCCTGCTTTATTTGCTGCAAGATTCTCCCCAAAATCACTTCAATTCTCTCTCCCCTTGCTTGTCGAGACAGCAGAGTGCTGGAGGCAAGGGCTGCCTTTCCCTCTGGGTGAAATCTGGTCTGACTGAAATCAATAGCAAAATGCTCACAGGATGCAGCCCTAGCATCACTGAAGGCAATGGCAAAATTCCCGCCGACTTCAGTGGGGCCTGAATTTTACCCTATATATTTCCACAGTGCCTAATTTAACAGGGCCTTTATCTCAGCTGGGTAGTGAGATGCCCCTGTAATACAAATAATGGTATTTATAAAATACCTCTCACGCACGCACAGCACTCTACAACGTGGGGAACGTGACAAAGAACAGAGCCCCTGCCCAGGAAAGCTTCCAGCAGCAAGGCACGAATGGATAAATTATAGGAGAAAATAATAGCGACAGGTACCATCTAGGCAAAAGAAAAGCAGCATGTGGTAATTGGAGCTGGAACGCTTCATGGAGCAGCTGTTTTTCAGGAGCTCTCTGAAGGAGGAAAAACGAAGGCTGGGCAAACCTAGAGAGGCTATTGCAGGTATGTGGGTGGTAAATAAACTGTCTGAGGCTGCAGAGTCAGGTTTAGCCTTGAGTGAAATATTGCAGGCGTTGTGGAAACTCTTAACAATAAGGATTTCTAATGAAAATCTTGACAGACTTTTAATGATACGACTGCTCCAGGGGGTTGTAATAAAAAGGTGAAACTCATAACATTTTGGGCTGTCCTGCCTGCTCAGTGCTGCCAGCTTTCACCCTGACAGATTGAACTTTAGCAGTTCAATTCCCAGACTGAAATGTTGCCAGGATGATATCGCCTCCGCTCCTCAAACATTTACTGTGTGTTTTTCAAATATCATGCAATAGCCGAAGGCAAATAGCACGCGCTTCGGTTCATCTTTTGTAACACCTCAGACCTCATTGCAATGAGTAGCGAGAAACCTCTTCGGTGCCGGGCTCAAAACTGTCTCTTCTCTTGTCAGGGGACACTTGAACTGGCTTCAGCTGGATCGCCGGGTGTTGGAACATGACTTCCCCAAAAAGTCAGGACCGGTTGTTTTGTACTTTTGTGTCAGGTAAGTGTGTGATGGCAAGCCCTTCCAATGGGATGCAGCTATGGACAACCTGTTCCCTAGAGGCCAGGAAACGAGGTTGTTGGTTTCTCACACTGTAGAAACACCTGTGGACAAACAAACACTTTTACAGAGGTTTCTTTTGAGCTCTTTGGCTTTGAAAACTCTTCTCACACAAGTAAGTGTAAATAAGTAGTAGCCACACTAACCACCCATAGCTGCCCACAGAGAAACCTTGTATGAGGGCAAGACCAGATGTTATGTCTTTACATTTTTATTTCTGGGTTTTGAACTCCTGGAAAGTCCAAGCTGGGGAGGGCTGCAGAACAAAGACCTCTTTCTGCCAGGATAACCAAACCTGAGCCAGCCACCTGGAGGGAACACACTCGCTTCCTTGTCGGCGAGCCATCCGTTTCCTCTGGATTGTGCCCAGGATGTGCGTTATGTCAGGGACCAAATTAATCCCGGTATAGCTCTGTCGTATTTGCCTTCTGGACTCAACCACATAATGGTATAATGAATTACCCGCAAACAGCAAATGATGGCATTTTATGGCAACCAGTTGGCTTCTGCATGGGCATAGACCATATTCATAGACCGGACTGGACCAGACTAGAAAGGTTTTAGTAAAGACTCTGCCAGTTTGGGAGAATTTCTCTGCATCTGGGAATTTTGCAAGGAACTGTTAGTGTTTGGAAGGCAGAAGAAGCTGCCGGTGCTCTTGTGTACACAGCATCTTTGCCTCCAAGGGAGATATTTTCTGAGAAGACAAATCTGTTCTTACAGCTTTAAAACACCCAGAGAGAGGTTGGGGGTTGGGATGGCATATGTACAAAATTAAGTTGAGGGTTTTGACTTACTTTTAATGGATAGCTCATGTCTAGAACTAGCCAGTGCAGTGTTACTTTTCTGCAGTGTCTTTTTCTGTAGGCCTTTCCACTCCAGTGTTATATTACATATGACATCACTCTCATTCATTCCATAGTACCCACAAAAAATGAAGACCTACTTTTGAGTTTCTTCCCCTGAGTGAACCTTCTTTGCCCTGCATAGTGATTGTCATTCATTTAACTTCAATTACAAGGGAGGCTTCTCAAGAGCAGAGACTCTTTGTTCTGTTACGTCCCCATATTTAGTGGTAGATATATCTTAGGACAAATCCAGACTGCACAAAGCCTCATGACTCCAGAACTGGCCTGCTGTCTTTCCCAAGAGAAGAGTCTACATTTTGGGTGCTTCAAACCATTAGGGCAGATCCAGAGCTGAACATTTCCAGTGTATATGATCCAGATCCACCTGTGCTTAGAACTACACAAAACTGCGGGTGTTCTTATGCAAAAGTGTTGAGCTTCTAGGCAAATTTGGAAAAAAAAAAAACCAAACCTCATTAAGAACATACCAGCTCTGTTATCAAGCATCTTGCCTAGGGCCCAAATTGAGGCATCCATGCTAGGGCAGAGATCCCACAGAAAGCAGATTTTAGGAGTGGAACTGCTAAATATGTGAAAGCCGGTGCTACTGAGCCACTCTCATATTCATTTCAAAGACCACTCAATAAGCATAAATATTGCCATCTGTGTTGTTTTATGAAAGTTGGCAGTACAGTGGAGACAAGTCATTCTAGCAGGATCTTAGCCAAGAGACTTCTTAGGACTATGGATCCATACAACAGTTAGTAAATGAGTGACCTCTCCTGTTCTGGAATCGTAATCCACAGGGGAAATCCACAGAGGAAAAGTCAGCATTCAGTGTCTGAAAAATGAGTGTGTGAAAACCAGACTGACTATGGGCTTATACTCTTTTTTCTGGTAGTAATGAGTGGATTGTCACACTGAGTTACAATTTGAAATGGACTGGAAGGCCAGATGCCTCAAGAGTTAGGAATGGGCACTAACCTACCATGTCTTTTCTACTGGTTTTCTTCCCCTGTGGATGTCAGAACCTAAAAAGTTCCCATGTCCACCCCCAAATTTGATCTGAGCAGAAGGCAATTGGAGAAGAAATCAACTCCAGCCAGCTGGCTGAAGTTGGAAAGGCCCCATGTATCTGTTACCAGCGGTTTCAGTTCTGGCTTGGGAACTAAAGCAAGGGCTGAAGGAATGGTTGTGAAGAGACCCACCCATAGACAAGGTTGTATTTTGATAATCTGGGAGTGCATAGCGGCTTGCAGAGCCATCCACGATAAACAGAATGCTCCCTCTCCCCTGCTGCCATGAGGTGGAAAGCAGAGATAACTAATGCTGTACCATACCTAATTACAAATGTATTAATTTTTAAGGGACTGGGTGCCCATGGTACCTACTATATTATTGGTAAAGGTTTGCCTGTGTTTGCAGATACCTTTCTTGCATTACCTCTCCCAAGCATTGCAGCTGAGAAAGCTTAGGTTGGTGCTGGGGGTCCTAACTGGGGGGATAGTAATACAAGTAACTGGATGTGCCAGATGTTCATTACAGAGAAATCTGTTTACTGTATCAGGATTTAGTAATCATGTTGGGTTTTCCCTCTAGTCAAAGTAAATGTACAATTCAACCACACTGTGTAATTACTGAAGACATGAAGCTTCAGGCAAGAACAGTAAATGGTAGTTTGTGAAGAGGAGAAGCTACAGAGGAACCATTTTCACCTTTTACGTGACCATCAAATTGTTTTTACTCTTAACATGCCTGCAGCAATGTTGATGGGCAGCATGCCCACCAAAGATGCCATAGTTTTTGCTCTAAAAGTACATTTAAAGGAAGCATGCCTTTTTAAGCATAGGTTTCTTGGAAGAACCGTGCCGAAAATAGGAAGTTTCACAAGCTTTGCAGTGTGAAATTCTTCTCCCTTATTTAAATCTCTGCAATACTGCTGAAGCTTCATCTTTTGACACACATTTCCTCAGGGTTTGACATCGTTGAAAGATTGATGTCCAGTGTCTTTACTCTCTTCCGTAATCAAAGACCAAAAATTTCACAGTGCTGTGTCAAAGAAAGACAATTTTATAAAGATGTTCTTAGCATTAGTTTGGAAGAAATTGCTTCTGCCCTTGCACACTTGCACAGCTAACTGAAGCCTCTCTGTCTTCAGGTCATCATCTCGTGCTTCTCTGGAAGCTTTCCACTGAGAACAACATAGGAATTTAGGAAGCAATCAGAACTGCTTGGGCAGCTGTGAACTGCCCCATGGCTATTGTTGTGCAATATTATTTTATGAGACTCTGCTAATATCCGTTTATATAGCTTTAAAGCCATACATGAAAGCAAGAGGGAGTGCCATGTGTCTTGCAGGGGAGGTGGGATGTCTGGCAACAGGATGGGAGTGATATTAGTTCTCATCTTAGAATTAGCTTCCCCAGGTGGCTTTCTAAAGCCCTGGTCGCTTCATTGTTGGTGAAACTCATTCCCTGCCTCAGAGGGTTTACAGTGCAGATAAACCAAGTCAGATGAGAGTCACAGCTAAAGTCCAGCAGAAGCAAAGGATGGGGATGAAGGAAGGAAGGATTGCTTGACTCGTTGATTTTACAGAGGTGTTTTGAGACAGAAGAGGACAGTGAAATTGTACCTCACAACACGAGCTGAACGGCAAAGGGCAGGAACCTCAGTAAAGTGTGGAGACCCAGGCAGCAAGGAGGTCAGAGGAAAACAGAGCTAGCAGGGGTGCAGATAAAGGTGGTTATATTTTTGGCAGGGAAGGAAACATTTTGCTCTGACTCACATATGCAGGAGAAGGAAGGCAAAGTTACTCCCTTTGTTACTCCATAAATCTTTGAGGTGAGAGAGGACCAGAGCATAGGCACGCTGTTTGTTCATGGAAAGCAAAGTTGGCCAGGCTTTGCAGTGAATTCTCATCCTCAAACAATGGCCTTGTGGGATTAGCAATCCTTAGCTAGGGAACCACCAGCATGGGTCTGATTTCTTTATTTTCCGGATGTTTGTCATGCTGTTAATTTATATGAACAAGCTCCGCAAATAAAATTCACTTCACTGGTGGATCTTTTCCCAGGAATTAATTTATGTGTTCTCAGGCTAGCTCCACCAGTTAAATGGTGACAACTCACTGCAGAAGTCGTCACGCTAAATCAGAACATCTCTCACGTGGAAAGGTTTTTCTTACAGAAAGGCATGGAAAAAAGTGTGAAATAAATCCTCCATACTCAAATACACTATGGGGCAGTGTTTGTATCTATGGCCCGGCAGTATTCCCACAAAGGAATGCCCGTGTCCAGCAACGTCTGGCATGTGTTCACACATACCGGCTAGGCTGAAGTCAGCATGGGAGCCACGGGGGCTCAGGACTCTCGATACTGAGGCCAGATGTTTTGCCAGGTTACTACAGTTACTACAGAACAAAGTGGCCTTAAATAAGAGAGCAGCACTGAAACACAGAATGCAAAGCTCATGCGTATCGTTGCTTCCTTTAACCTGAAGGAACGTACGTCTGTGTGCACCGGCAGTGGCCCAGGTCCGAGGCAGGTGGGACAGATGTCTGAGATGGGACTCACCACACCAAACCTGAGATGTTTACCTGGTAGACGGCTCTACATGAGGGCTAATTAGCACAGCCTCCCTATATACCACTGGAAAGAAATAGGCACTTTTTCCAGGAACAATTCATCTGACTTATTTTAGATGACTGCTTTGGAATTCAGTAAGTTGCAACCTAAGATACCTATGTCTCTTCTCTGACCTCAGATCCCTGCTCAGATGTAGGCATCTACATTGTAGCTACCTCTTTTCACCTGATGAATCCCCTCTGCGTGCATCAAGGACAGCCTATAAATTCAGATTACCGTTTAAAACAGGGTTGGCGCATACAGGGTTGAGGAGGCATTTCCCATCTACAAGGCTTTGCCTGACTACCTGAATGGAATTGGACCAGATTTCAGCTGCTAATGAGGCCTTAGGCTATTTTAGTTTTTCAGCCTTCCTTTATATCCAGTCTTTAAAGCAGTATTCCATTAGAAAAAGACTAATGTTAAAAATAAAAGGAGCAGGAGTCCATTTGGAAACAGTTGACCCTGGAAGGAAGAGAGACAGTGGTTGCTAATATGGATTGTTCATAGGGCTAGACGGACCTTACAACTTGCTGCTGAAATACGTTGCTGCCTCCCACATTGGCCAGAAGACACGTATGGGGTGCAGATTCATGGCATGCTGCTCCCAACTTGCCCGACTCACTCACATGGTGATCGCAGCACACCACGGTTGTGTGTGCCATTCATTTCCACTCAGCTTTGCATCTCTCCGAGAAATTAGATTAGGGGGTGGTGATGACAGCAGCCTGCTGCGGCAGAAAAAGCGGAATAGAACCACACTAAATTAACCAGAGCAATTTATTTGTCTCACATGTAATGGGCTGTGTTTCTCCATCCACAGTTTCCCCCACCAGAGAGGGGTATGTGGTGCTTCACCGCTTTGCTCCAGGCAGGGAATGAGGGGGGTGGGCAAGCTGCGGTGGTTTCTGAGTACATCCCTGAGTAAAGCGGGTGGGATGAGGGAAAGCCAGTTGGGAAGCTGATGCCAAGGTGAGGGAAGAGAGATGGTAGAAGAAGTATCCTTCCCCCACATCCCCCAGCTTCTGCCTTTTCCCGCCGAGGAGGGAGAAAGAGCAGCCCTCTCTCTGCCCCATGGTGTGAGACAGGGGGTTGCAGGAACTGGGGAGACAGGCCCGAGGAGATTATCAAATACATCAATTTTGGCAGCCAGGGGAGAGGGAGAGAAGCAGCAGAGTTTGCTCTCACCCACGGATATGTTTCATCTCACCTGCTAGCACCCAGGAAAAGATGCTGTGGAAAAATCATATATACACAAATTGTTCTGCTCCTCTGCTCTTCCCTGGTCAGCTGTAGACCCCTCTGCAAGGATGCTGCAAGGAGGGTGGTGCTGGACCCCACTTCGCCATGGAGCTTAATCATCCCAGGAGAGTTCAGGGAACTGCCCTGGGATGTCTCAGCACCTTGGGGTGCTCTGTCCTCATCCTTGTGGCTAGCTGTTTCTGAGCTCCTTCCAGCTATGCTGTCTTCCTCACCCACTCTCACTACCAGCACTGAGCTGGTAACTCCCCGCACTAAGCTCCCAGGCAGTTTATGCTACGTATAAAGGAGACAAAGAGACAACTCCTGCTCATGTTATATCTCAACAGCTCCACGCACTGCTGGGGTGCTGTAGAAACAATAGCAAAAATCAGAATATTAAACCTGCATAACCAACCCAGCCCAACCAACCTGCTTTCAGGGGTTCCCATGAGCTGCTCTGTCTATGAAGTCCCATATGAAGCTGTGCCATAACCCAGATCTCTTTGTACAGCATATGTTTTGCTGGTCGGTGTACATCATCTGTGTGTATGCTAAGGGGGAAGATCTCAAAAGCCAGCAGCCCTGCAAACCCCCTCCTCCCACCCAGCCGCAGTGTATAAACACAGCCGCTCAGACCTTGTTTGTACTGGAAGACAAGGCTCCCTGCAGACAATTTATTGCAGCCTTCTCAGGGTGGCCCCCTGCTCTGTTCACCAGGGGGAAGGTGTAATAAATTGCCTGCGGGGAGGCTTTGCTCCTCAGAGTCTCTTTAGAGATATGAGAAACTTCTCTCCAGTCAGAAGATTTACTTGTGTGAAAACTGACCTTTGCTTGAGGAAGGGAACTAATGGGGCTCTGCTACTTAGCACACAGCTCTGAGCTAAGCCATCCATTACACACACATCTTAATAGCAGTCTGGCTCTTGAGTCCCATAACATCATTTCTGTTTTCTGCTTAACTGGGAATATATTTGTATAAGTGAGCTGTGTTTAGAGAAGGGGGTAAGTTGTTTTTCCTTTCCATTCAGCCACCTGAGGGGGAAGAAAAAGCAGCATTCTAAAAATTTGTTGTTTCGAGCCACATTTTGAATGTGTTGATGCTGGCAGCATTGTCTTGTCTCATTTTGGGAAGCATTGATAGGTACTATGCAGAAATGATGGATGCTGTCAGTGCAGGATTTGTACCTAATTTGGATCAAGCAGCAATAGCTATGTCAATGCCTACACAGAGATTCTCTGACTGGGTCAAAGTCATGCAGACATTGTTTCCATTTTCATTGCAATTTGTGCATTTATACCTTACACCAGTGAGTGTGATTTGCTGTCATCAGTGAAGCAAGCAGAGAGGTCTGCTATGAGGGGTCCCATCGCCGTGGCATTGAACAAAGGGGTAGAGCCAGTGAGTAAGTAAACCCCTTGCCAGCTTTCACAGCCAAATGTGCTGCTGAGAACACGGTGGAATGGCTGGAGGGATTTCTATTCCTAAAATGGTTCAAGATCCTCAAATGAAAGATGGTCTACAAATACTGAGGGATGGTGTTATGGAAGGCAGTGCACCCATTGAGTTACCTCTAATAGCCAAGATGTCACTCTTGGTAAGGATCAAAGAGCAGGAAAGAACTGGGCTGGAGCCCAGGAGAGTGTGGGGAAATTCCCCTGGTGACTGAGGAGGTGAGAAAGGCAGTGTGCTGCTGTGATCCGGTCACTGCTCTTGCCCCACACTTGGGACAGATAACCACACCACTCCAAGCCAAGAGGAGCTGCAACAGCCTTTTTGTACAAAGCTGCACTTCTTTTGCAAGCTAGGCTCCACAGGACATCTCAGGGGTGGAGCGATTTGCAGAATATACTGAGCTGGCTGCTGCTTTTATGGCTTGGTCAGGCCTGACACCCCTCCTGGTGAGAGGGCAGAGGCTTCCCTGTATTGAGGTCAGTGTCTTTCCATGTGATGCTTGATGCTGTAACCAAACAACAGGGAGGAATGTGCCTGCATTACCGCCTTGATTCCTTTCCTTCTCTATGTTGATATTGGAGCACTTTGCAGTTTGCAAAGACCCCCAGGACATACAGCCTGGAAAAGAGGAAGAGAGCTGGTCTCTATATATTCCAAAGCAGATCCCTTAGTATTTTGTACATGGAAAAGATGAGGCGTAGGAATGAGCAAATATCCCCAAAACACGTGGTTTTCCAGGAGTTCAATGGGCCAGCCTCTTACAAACTCTGAGAAAAATGGATGAGTGATGAGTAAAGGTGCAAACAGCTTCATAGTACATACTACGGCACAGCTGGTGGGAAAGAGAGGGGGAACAGGCTCAGGTTAAACAATATCCACAGCTTTTTTTTTGTTAGCTGCAATTCCCTATATTCCTGGAATCACGTTCACCTCCAGTTTTGTGGCTTCCTTGCAATGAGGTAAAAGTTGACATAGGTCTCTCTTGCTGTGTCCTGTCCCCTGCATACCAATCCCTGGCGCTGGGCGAGGGTGGTCTGAGCATGGCACAAGCACAGGAAATGGGACATGGGATAAGAATCAAAATGAATGCGGAAAGGGAGGTAAATGGAGCTTTTTAGCGCCTCTGATTTTCATTCCTGGCTGATTACTTAACAGGCCAACTATTTAGCATGACCATTGTCTGCTTTAAGTGTCAGCACATAAAAGTGCGCACCCACGACTATTAGCAAACAGGGCTGGAACATAAAAGGAGCTCTGCAGCCTGAGCTGCTCAGAATACTCATTTAGCATGAGACACTGGACATAATGACATCTGCATTTAAGCCCATTATACCGATGCATGTGATTTTTCTTTTCCTGGTTAGCAAATGGCCTCATATTTTTCAAATTATCCTCTGAGGTTTTAAATGACATGGTGAGGGATAATGAGCCAGACCCCAGGATAGATGAGGCAGAAAAGGGGTCTCCTCCTTTATCCATTTCTTTGTAATAATGAAATAAGAGGCAGTCCACCGAGCTGTGCTGACAACTCTGTCCTGCACCCTAACCAGAATGGAGTCAGCCAGCTGGGAAGGACATGGGAGACACCTCTGCCCACTTCAATCCTTTCTCTTGGGTCTGAGTGTATTTCCCATGTAGGGCAGGAGGAAACACTGGGGAAGGTGACTGCACATCAAAACCAAAATCCTTTTGCTTCATTCTGATTTCTTCCATGAAATCCGATTTTACCCTTTATTTTCCTTTTTCATGGGAAAAATAATGTTTTCACCAGGGGAGAGAAGAGCCACTGGGATTGTTATTCTGTGATTCTTCCCCTTTCCTGTTCGTAATAGGCCCAAGAGGGGTGTTTTGCTTCCCTGCACAGAAACAGCATCACAGGGCTGGAGGGAAGGTACCCTCCTTGCCAATACTAAGTCGCCAGCTCCTGCCCTTTGGAAAAGGCAGGAACTCACCCAAAAATCTGCCACACTGTTATCAGTCACCGTCACCTTGATCAGGTGCAAACATCCTCAGTGCCATCCTTGGCCTCCCCGTCACTGCCTGGCACTGCTCGCCTCTGTTTTGACTGGCCCTCTCGTACAGCACTGTACCACCTCACCGGAGCCACACGTGTTGGCATGTCCCTCACCTGGCTGCCTCCTGTGCCCCTGTGGCCACCCCACTGCCTTCCTCTGAAAGCAGCAAGACATCTGAGGAGTGAGGCTTGATAGGACAGTAACAAGAGAGTGCTTTGCTATGTCCTTGCCTGGTCTGGGCTTCTCCAGATAGCAGAGGGACCCTTTGTCCTAGCCAGGGCTCCAGTTTCGATGACAGTTTTTTCTGGTAGGGGCACTCCTCAAGAAGATGCTGTTCCTCAGTGAAACCAAGTGTTGAAACCTTTTTGAAGTCTTCCAAAGTCCTTTCGATGTTTTCTTTGAATTTTCTTGGAAGAAAACACCATAGCACCAGAATGGGAGTTTTGGAGTGTTTCTTTTTGTGGAAAAAATGGTTTTGTTGTTGGATAAAAGCCTTTTAGACCAGCTGGTTCCCACCAGAGTCAAACGTCACAAGAACTAGGATGATATCACTGCCCAAGGATGGATCTACACCTGAAGTAGACAAGACATCCATTTGCTGCGGTCATGCTTCAAAATATCATTCTGTTGAAGATCACAGTGAAATATGTTTACCAATGGCAGGTTCTGCTTGGAAATACACACATGGGCATGTGATCTCAAATGCTATGACAGTACATTTGCACAGTCAGGAACTCGATTGCTCAGAGCCTGGTCCCTGGTAGGTGATAGATGGCCAAGTTCAGGCTGACGGGATATGTCCAGGGCTGTGTGTTAGAGGCAATGCTAAATATTTTTTGACAGTTTCTTTTGGTGTGTGGAAATTGGGAGTGCTGCTCATTTCAGCTCTCACTGGCGACACAAGCACACCACCAGCTCAGGTGCTTTTGGAGGCCATTTCCCTGATAGTCCTGAGGCCTTCTATCCCCACTGCAAGGACAAAGCACTAGTTATCAAGTACCTTCCCAACACTGCTAAATTTGCGCATTTGCACACACAAAACTGGGTTCACGTATGAGGCTGGCAGCAGCAGCCAGGGATTCTCCAACTCCTGAAGGACCAGTAATCAAACTAGTGAGTGCAATGCTCAGTCAGGCATTTCTCCCTGCTGCAAGTCCGAGGTGGGCATGTGTGTAATGCAAGGGAGAAATTACAGTGGTGCCCGTTTCCCATCACCCAAGGATCTGGAGTTTCCACAGCTGCTTCTCACAGGCACTGCCATATGAATGTCTGTGCTTGGCTGATTACAATGGGAATTGCCATTCATCACGGTGTGAGGGGGCTTAAGCTGTCTCAGAGCAAGCTGTCAGTTAACCAAGGCTTAATATAGAGCAATTTGATCAGTATGAGTCATGTCCTCACAGCTAAAAAGCCTTAAATGTTTCAGATGCAGCAGTTTCTGAAGTCTTCCAAGATACCTTCTGCAGTACTCATTATTATCTTCCTGCCACTGAGAGGGAGCAGTCAAGATAGGCACTTTGTGTTCATTACCCAGCGTAATATTCACTGGTCTATTTAATTAATGTTTAGAAAATGTACTTGATGAATTATAAGTTACTGGGGGTGGGGAGGGATGGGGAACACAGAAACAGACCAACATTGGCTGATCTTTTAAACTTTTTCAAAAGTGATTTCTCTGGTTTTTACACTCACAAAGTCTTGTGGGGTGTTCCCCCTTCTTGCAGGCACCTAATTTCTCATAGCAACAGTTGCTGGCTATCAAGGAACCTCTTGTAGGAGCTGCTTGAGGCAAAGCTGTTTGTTGGCTGTATTGCAAGAGATGTAGGTAGCGGAGCAGAGGTGTCGGACACATTGTATGCTTCTCTGTCCAGCCCATCCATTATTTCCTGGATATATCAGTTTCACAGCACATGGAGGAATGCTGCTCTCAGGGGAGTCCTCAACAGAAATCTGAGACTTACCCCTTAAAACTGATGATCTTAAAACATGCCTTAAGAAATGGCTTATAAGCTTAACAGGCAAAACAGACAGAGGGAGGCAGAGGAGGAAGGAGTGTTTTCTAAACACAGCGCAACAGCCCCAAGCAGCTAAATGATTTTCTGAAGGTCATGAAGGAAACCTGTGTCCGCGTCAGGAATTTAACCCAGATTTTCTGCTTGGTTCATTGCCTTAGCAGCTGGATGCTTCTTCCTGCCTCCTTAGACACTGACATTGGTCATTATAAAGTGCGGTTTCCTTCACCGTATTTGGAAAAGCTGGTAACAGGAGGAGGTCTGACAGAGATTCACGATCAGTGCAAAAAACGTGTCTTTCCCTCCCCTTTCTATTGTTGCAGCACCGTCTGTGAATTCAGGGGAGTCTGCTCCAGTTCGGGTTTTCTGAGCTTGCCACACAGAAAATCCCACAAGAGTTCTCTCTGCAAATCTGTTTTCTTTTTAAGTAGCACCAATTTCCTGGTGCGCACGCTTTGCATTTGTCTGTGTGCATGTGTGAGAGCCAGTAGCTCCCCAGCACACTCTCCATTCTCGACATCACTTGAGAATTGGGTTTTCTTTGTGAAGATGAAGTATCATGTGCAGGCTCTGTGCTCTGAGAGACTCAATTCTGTACAGAAAATGATCTGTGTATGTGTGTATGTGGAAAGCTTTGGGAAAGATCCTTGCAGCCTTAAGAAATGCAATATTGCCCTCTAGTGATGATGAGGATGGTCTCATTTGATCTGATGAAACAAAAAGCATTTTGGCTAGCCTTCACTGGGATTAAAAAAATGGAATAAATGTTCCTGATTTCTTCTGACCCTGGAATTAAAGATCCTACCATCACAACTTGGAGACCACTGGTAGTGGTGATAAGCAGAGAAGGTTCTTCAAAAATCATAGAATGTGTAAAATTATCATTTTTCTCCACGAATTCAGCAGATGGAAAGCCAGCTGCACTCAGAGAGCAGATCTAGTAAGAAGGTTCCTTTTTTAATGCAGCATCTTTTTTGCATTTCTAAAGCCAAGTATATTTTTATTTGCCAAAAAAAAAGAGAGGCAGTTTCAAGGACAGGAGGTGAAACTCAGTGGAAACCAGAAAAAAAATCAAGAAAAAGTTTAATTTTTGTGCTTCATGATCCCTATACTCAAATGTTTTTTTGATTTGGGTTTTACTTTTATTTCTCATTTGAACTCTTCTGGAGTGGGAGAAGGAGGGATAATAGCAGGAGCACTTCAGCAGATGAACAAGAAGAGCTCAAAACATTTCTCTCATTTTGATAAGCAAGCAGTTGGTTGTATCTGTCAGGAAATAAACTGTTTTAGAGGGTCTTCAAAAGACACTTAGGAGCACTACAAAGCTTTGACCATTACCCCTAAGAAGGTTACATTTAAGGCCCTCGATTCTGCAAATAGCTTAACATAGACAATCCCTCCAGTGCTTGTGTGCAGCCCCAGGAGAGTCAGCAGGTCTCTCAGCTCCACTCCCAGACAGTGGGGTCAGGGAGTAAGGTTTCTCTGTAACTGGACCCCGCATCTCAACACAGATTTCTAAGGTATCTCATTTTTTTAAGTTCCTGATCCAGACAGCATTTCCCTGGCACCTTCCCTATTCTAATTGCCTCTGACAAGGCACGATAGTAGTGGAATTTATGTAAGGAACATCATTGCTGCTGCTGTGCTGCAACTTGAAGATCACTATAAAACAGGGTGGGCAGACAGATGTGGGTTTTTTTTCCTTACTTAAAACACAAAGTAAATGCAAAATTCACCTTAATCATTCACTGAACCTATCCAGGCTTTCTCTGTTACTACAGGAACACACAACATGCTTATATGTAATGATCAGTCATTAACTTTGACAGTATCCTAAGATTTTTTTCCCCAAAAGATCACAAGGCAGAATTAAGGGCTGGAGTCGATTCAAGCCAGTGGCAAAGCTCTCATGGAGTTCACTGCCAAAGGATCAAACCTTCAAAGCAGGCAGGACATGGAGTACTGAATTGATTCATACATATAATAGACTTTCAACATAATTGCAAATATTTGGTGTAATCAGCCAATGCAAGACCATGGGTTTTTCTGACACTGAGGGTTTGGGCTGGTCAACTTTCTACTGACTTCTGAGAAGTCATCTCAGATCAAAAAAAAAATTATATTATTGGCACTCCCAGTCATTCCCAACATCGCTACTCATGGTACTGGTAAATTGTGCAAGGTCCTTAACTATTGCTGATTGCTTACTCTGCGACTGTAGCTGCTACATGCTAGCTGCTAAAATATGTAAAGAAGCCTTTATAAATTTTGCCTTATGCAGAGCTGAAGTGGACAGCGAAGGAACCCAGAAGTAGATTTCTGTCAGTGAACATTTTACAAGACGCAGGTCCACAGCACAGAAATGGGCAGGTTAGGTAAAGGAGTGAAGAAGAAATGCCAAAATGTGATGGAGACTGAAGGGGAGTTTACAAGCAAACAGAATAAAGGATTATTTGAAGTTTAAAAACAAAACAAAGGATTATTTAGAAACAAAATCATCCACTTGATGATCCAGTTCCTTTGGTATGGCTGGGGTGGTGATGTCTGATCACATCCTGAAGCATGCACAAGCCTCTTTCATCACCGCAGTCTGTCATAAGCAAAGAAACTTCATTTTTAGTATACTCATCATGACTCCGTTGACCACATTTTTCATGTAATCAGTGCATTTTCATGTTTTGCCCTAGTTCCCCCGTGTGTCTCACCTCTCTTGCTTTCCCTTTCAGGTTCTACATTGAAAGCATCTCCTATCTAAAGGACAATGCCACCATTGAGCTGTTTTTCTTGAACGCTAAGTCCTGCATCTACAAGGTAAGGACTCGGGGAGCTCTGGGTGGCACTGGGGTGGACTGAGACACCTGGGTCTGCATCCCCTGACCCAAAATTTACGTTGGTCACACCTGGACTTCAAGATACGACCCCCTCCTCCTCCTCCTCCTCCTCCCACCCTCCCTCACTCCTCTGTCTCTAACCTCCCTGGCCAGCTTCCCTGTCGGAGGGAGGTTCTGAGGTAAAACACCCCTGGAAGTAATTCTTCCAGTTGGTAGGAGGGAATTTGCAGCTGCTAAAATTATAAACTGGCTT
>NW_009202637.1:20182-31033 GCF_000690835.1 Fulmarus glacialis | reverse complement strand
GCCCCACCAGCTCTGCTCCCCAGCCCACCTGGCCCTGCTCCCCAACCCCACCTGGTCCCGCTCCCCAACAGCCCTGCTCCCCAACCCCACCAGCCCTGCTCCCCACCAGCTCTGCTCCCCAATCCTGCCAGCCCTGCTCCCTAATCCCACCTGGTCCTGCTCCCTGCCAGCTCCTGTTCCCCAACTCCACCTGGTCCTGCTCCCCAGTTCCACCCACGATGCTCCCCAATCCCACCAGTCCTGCTCCCCAGCCCCACCTGGTCCTGCTCCTTAACCCCACCAACTCCTGCTCCTTGCCAGCCCCTGCTCCCCAACTCCACCAGCCCTGCTCCCCAGCCTCACCTGGCCCTGCTCACCAACACCACCAGCTCTGCTCCCCAACGCAGCCATCCCTGCTCCCCGTCAGCCCTGGCTCCCCAATCCTGCCGGCCCTTCCTCCCCACCAGCCTTGACCATCAACTCCACCGGCCCCACACCCTGCTGGTCTTGCTCCCCAGTGCCACCCGCCTGTGCTCCCCAGCAGGCCCTGCACCCCAGCCCTGCCAACCCTGCTCCCCGACCCTGCCAGCCCCTGCTCCCTACTCCCACCGAGCTCTGCTCCTTGACCCTGCCAGCAGGACAACGTGCTCCTGAGCGGCTCTCGGTGGAAAAGTTAAGGTTTACATAAGCGGATACAATGAATCATAAAATCTCCCCATGAATGTAACTGCTTCTCATAATACCAGTGACATATGCTTACCCCATAAATCTGTCAAAGTTAATGGATTCAGCATTTCTAATGGCACTGGCTGAGCAGGTAACAGTGACGTCAGGATTGCTCTGATATACACTCAGCAAAGTATCTGCTGTATAGCACATACGCTGTATGCGCATATGCCCCATACATGCGTATGCCACTGCCCTCCCTACCAAACGCTGGCTGGGACTGCGCGGGGTGTGCTCCCCGCAGGACTGCTGCTCTCTGTGGCCCCCCGTGTCCTTGGGGCAAGGTATCTGCCTTCGTAAGGGTAGATCCTCTTCATCATTCACCATATCCATAAAGCAACAAACTTCATTAATAAGTATTGTATAGAGACCACACGGTCAATGTTTGAAGTTACATGGCAGAAAATAAATGCTGCCAAAGAGTAATTCAGCAGGGACTCGCAGGGAGCACATGGCACAGACCCGTTTTAAAGATTCAGTAAATCTGAATCTTTGTGGCATTGAAAGTTAATGTTTTTTCTGTGCTGACAGGGCTCCAAACATGGCAAGTAATCTTGTTCTCGCATACTTCTGTGGTACATACATCAAAAAGCAGGTGGAAATAGCCAAAACACACAGAATTTGGGTGTATTTTCTTTTCTAACATGCATATTCTCTATCAACTACTTTATCATGTAAATTAGCTGACCTGGAAGGGCTCAAATTCTTTGTAATAGAAAACGTTTGCATTGATAAAACTCACACAGGCTAAATCAAGATTTTAGGAACAGAAAAAATCATCTCCTCAGACAAACTAAAGAGGAGCTGACTATGTGTTTAAATAATGAACCATACTGTGTTATTGTAACATGTTCTCCTGCTCTAAGACTTCTCATTAAGCAGGACCATGGCGCAAGCGATGTGTGCATTCCTGTACAGAAGAAGAAGTAGGAGAAGGAATAGGTTCACTGTGGCACTAGACCCTAATTTAAGCCATTTGGGGATTTCCAGCCTTGGCCAGGGTCAGGGTTGCAGGACCTGTTGTCCCTATCTCTTCACAAGTCTTCACCTCCAGAAGAACCATCAGGGCAATGCAAGGCCAAGACCAGAAATCTGCTTATTTTCCCCAGAGCTGAGGAAGGGTCCAGGCTACTCCCTTACTTTGTAATCTGAGTTTTGTGTAATAAAAGGGGGAAAAAAACCCAAAACTGTCAAGGAAAGATATTAGATATTACGGAGAACAATGTGAATTATGAAAAAAAGGAAACTTCAAGGGCTTAGGTATAGAGTGAATGGGTTTGGTACTAGGCTACTGCCCGCTCTAAATTTTTTAAATTTTTATTTTCAGTTTTTAGAAGATGAGATAAAAATAGAATGAATGTTTTATACATTCTAAATGGTTTTTAGAAATTTTAGCACAGTAGATCTAGACAGTTGTGCAAAATGACCCTTCCTTCCCACTGGCGTTTTGCAGCGTGTGAGCTGCCTTTCTGCTTCGTTTCAGTGAGGCTTCCTGAAGGAAGCCTGTGAACAGTGGGAAACCCCTCAGGGTGAAGCGTGGTTTACTCATGTAAAAATATGAGTATTATCACTTACTTAGGCCTTTTCAACAAAAACATTTAGAGGACAATAGATTAACGATTTAAATGCAGATGTTTTGAAAACTGCCACTTAAAAGATCTCTAGTCATTTCAATGGCAAAGATACAGTAAAGTGATAGTAAACAGTTCTGGCTAAGTATCGTTTTAAGGAAGAAAAAAAGGTGAGATCTGCTACTGTTCAAAAGTTGTTTAGTGCCCAGTCTGGAAGAAGTGTATTTCCATATAAAACCACTGTTGCCAGTTTCTTTCAGAACTTGCTTTTTCTGACACTACACCTGCCCATTTCCACTGGCCTGCCCACAGCTTCATCTGGGTCTTCGGACCCAGGGAAAGGTACATCACCTGCATCCTCCGGCAGTTCTTCTTAAATTCTTCAGTGTCTTTTGATTTTGACTAATCTAAATATTTTTTCACTCATTTTCTTAAGGAAATGAGTCTTGTGAAATGAGGCTCTGATGGCGTGCCTCACTCCAGGTGTCTGCATGTCTTTCAGCTTCTCCACCCTCCCTGCCCTCCTTCCTCAGTCATTTCTGAACTTGCTGGTGAGTTCTAGCTCCATTTGCTCGGCCAGTAAGTACGTCAAAGATACCACATTTGTACGAGTTTCAAGAAATCAGACAGTCAAGTAGAAGAAGAGACACTATCATCCTCGACAGAAGGAAGACAGCCAGAGCTCAACCCTTCTTGGAAACTCGGTAACTTTCCTAAGCCATTTTCTAAGTGACCCAGTCTGAGACCAATCAATCTGGAAACCCCAGTTCGTATCAAACCAGCCCCCCTTGGGTACGTGCAACTCTGCTAACTCCGCTTGTTAACTTCTTGTGACTATTTACAAATAAATTGTGAAAGCACTGGCTACGATTCTACAGATAAGGCTAAGTTTGCACCAGGTGTTTTGGAAAAACAGCATGTAAAATTAAAATACATACTCCAACTCCCTAATGAAATGTTGTAAGATACACAGCTATTCAAAAATAAGTCAGATTTAAACCCAATTAGAAGTTGCTGTTCTACGAATGTAATAACTTTCTGTGGGAATGATCTTAAAAGGAACATAGATTTTCTAACTTTCTTAATAGTTAATATTCATGGATATATACCACATTAATCACATCTGAGTATTTTAAAATTAACAGTACATTTTGATACTGATAAGGGAAAACATACTTTATAGCAGAACCCAACACAGACCTCCGGAGAAGGAGCAGCTCCTCCCTTCCTGACGCACTGCACCACCTTCCACCCTGCTCAGTGGTCCTGCAGCATCAGATGGCACAGCCAGTGCTGCGTTCGATATAGCATGATACACGAAAGTACGATACACTCTCGATAGCCTGTGATGCTTCAGTGCCAGCGCTGCCTGCAGCAGCAGCATTTGCTTCTGCAGAGGTGGCCGTGTGGGGCACAGGAGGGGACTGGAAGTGATGGTAGGGTTAAAATGCAAATGGGATAATGGAGGAACCCTACAAAAGGAGGAGGAGAAGAGAAAGAGGTGTCACACGGGAAAGATTAAATGCATCGGGATTCTCTCGCTGAATGGTATCTAGTGTCACTACAGGGATTCAAATAAACAGTAAACACAAGTTTAGATGCTACGTGACATGTTCTTTCCCTGAAGCCAAGGTGAGCGTCCCACTGACGTCAGGAGTGCAACACCCTCTGCCAGAAACACTCTCAAACCTTCTCCACTCACAGACTTCAATAACCTTCCTGGTACAGCTGATGCACATGGTCACTTACAGAAGCAGTCCTACAATTTCTGGATATGGTCTCCTGGAATACTATATGACGCGTCTTCAACTGTATCATGTTGCAGTTTATATTTGGGTGTTGCATAACCAAGCCCTTACCCGTAAAATTATAACCAGCATTTCCGTCATTTTTTCTAGTGCCCTATGTGAAATTATTTCCGAGACAGAATAAAGAACTAATTAATGAAAGGAGTTTGTTTCAGTTTTCAAATATTACATGGTCTTTGTGCGCGACTTTCAATCCTGACGGCACTTTAGCAGGAACTGAGGTGACATTTCATCACAAGACCTGATTTGCTGCCAGTCCATCAGAGGACAGGCTGGCCGAGCCTTCAGAAGCAGCACACTGTTTAGTATTTTTCCGTTGGCACTTAAAAGGCTCTAACATACTTAAATGCAATTCATTTATGTGCCAGTATTTTGCAACAGCTGCATTTTTGGTATTTTTTGCCATCTATTTTTTTTTCATATCTGTAAGATGATGGAACATAGAGTATCTCTCACTAGAGAAGTGACTTAGCAGCCCATTTTTAGAAGCTTTTTCCCATTTACTGACTTGGCCGTGCTATCGTTTTCTCACGGTGAAAGCTGCTAATGAATATGGACTTGAGGCTTTTTTTCTTCTTGAATACTTGAAAAATGAAAGGTTTTGGAGATCATCCTCTTTTCTGGGAGTGGTTCAGCCTAAGAGCAAATATGCACTTCATCTGAAAACCTACGTAAAGTCACAGATGAGAAGGGGGCTTAATATGATGAACTCTCGCCTGACGCTCCCCCAGCAACCCCGTCTGTACCAGGCTTCTCTGCAGCACAGAGCTACAGCCCCTCGCTGCGGCACGGCTGTATGTGCAAGCCCCTGTGCTCGTCCTCGCCGCTGGCCAGGCTATCTCTGAGCAGGAGGCCAATGTTATCTGCAGCTGCAGCCGCGCAGTCTGGTTCCTCTCTTAACCCACAAGCTCACTGTCCCCCATCCTGTTATCCAAATACACCGAGCTCCACAACTCAGATGCAGCAAGGTGGGATGGTGGGGCAGAGACCCCAGTCCCCAAGCTGCAGGAGTGAATGGTGGCTTTGCCCTTGACTTACGCAGGAGATAAACCAAGTTAGGAAACATTTTGAAATGAGATCCCAACAAGACGCCAAAATTCAAAGTGAGTTTTCCTCTCTCCTGATTCCCTCACAATTCTCTCTTGTCACCCGAGTCCCTTTTAAATAAATACATTAAGACATAGCATTCCTTGTTTCTGGCAGAAAGTGCAGGCTAAAAAGTTTTAAGAGTGGTCAAAATACTAGATGCCAAACAAGTGAGTTTAAAAAGTTGGAGAGGAATTGCACTACTTCTCTTTGCTCGGCAGAATATTACAGGTGCCAAATAACTAAGTCTTCCACAAACTAGTGAAACACGCTTAAGCAGGCTAATATTACTAACGGGTTTCTATCTTGTGAACAGATTGTCCAGTTTAGCTGGCAAGAAACATTGAATGCAAATATTTGCAGACATCTTTACAAACTCCTCAACTCTTTACAAACTCCTGAGCTCTCCTCAACTCTTAAAGATGAAATTATGGACTGACTGTACTGATAAAAGACTTAATTCCTAATTCCGCAAAGAAAAGAAATAAGTTACTTCTAATGGATTGTAACTTTGCGCATGAACTTCAGGCATGTAGAGTTTAAGACTCAAAGCTCCCCGAATAGTCTCTACCCAAAAGGGCTGCTTTCTGTGCCAAAAAAAAAACCGAAGAGAAACTTTTACAATGAAGGGTAAAAAGCTAGGCATTGCAGCTCACAGTGGTTTTCCCAACTTTAACACAGTATATCCTATTCCACATGCAAAGCCACTTGTTTACAGTGCCAGTAAGACATCTTCTGGGTTATTTACTTTTAATTGCATCCTGGTTGCAATAAATTGGAGCTATTTATAATCATAAACTTCTTCAACATTTGAGGCCGTCCTTCCCACAAGCACTCTGCGCTCAGCTCCAGCCTGCCTTCATAGCAGCAATTCATCTGAGACTCGAGGGACGGCCGCTGGGGTCACCAAAGTGCCCATTTTCCAGTGATTCCAGTTCATTTAATAAAAAATATTATCATTCTATCTTAATCTTACCTCAACAACAATTCAGACTTGGGATCAAATCTGTTCATTTAAAAGTAAAATTAATAAGAGCAGTTGCTCACTTTTGCCTTGGAAAGGCTTTAATACTGGATCTGTTCCCAAATCCAGTATGTACAACGTGGCAGCAGGCACTGAAATGTTCCCCGAATGTTTAACAAACTGATAAAATTCAACAAAACCTGAAGCAGACAAACACTCATAAGAAACGAAAGATTAAACTACAAGTATTACAGAACAAAATGCTTCCTAACTCCCACTAGTGACCGGGAAACAAACGGTCAATAATCAGTAGATTTGGTGAACTGAGCTCCACTACGGCTCTTAGGTGAGCCGGGGCTTTTGAAGTCCTCATGTCCTTGTATGGGAACATGTAAATGTTTATCCTGGTGCATGAAACCACTTGCAGGCACTGAAAACTCTGCTTTAGGAAACGTCTGAAAGCACACTCCCAGGCTCCTAACTTGTAGAAATGCTTGAAAAGAACATTAAGGGTGCAATTTTGAAATGTACATACTTCTCAGTGTGAATCCATAGGACACAACTCCTGTCCCAGAGGTTTGAGGCACATTTGAATATTTTGCTTATTTACAGATATTTAAAATAATTTACAAAGTAAAAAAAATAAAATGAAAGCACATAAAATATGGACATTTCTTAAAAATTGTAACAATATACATTATGAGTCTTTATCGCTTAGAATTCATCAGAGGACTTTAAGACAACTCATTTTTTAATTATATAACATGCTATATTTATTATAGATTATCATAATTGTTGTCATTATTATAGACAACAAAAAAAATTAACAAGAGAAGGGAGATCCTCTAGTTAATCACGTGAATGACAGATTATTATTTTGTGAGTGGGATAGATATCATTAATGCTTACTGAAGGCTTCATTTACATTTCTCAGTCCTTGACTACTAATGACTAAGAGCTTATATCTAAGCAAGCTGGCAGAAGTCTTCTCTGTGGGATCCTCGCATACAATCTGATCCACAGAAGACTGATCCACCAGCTGAACTCATCTGCTTCAGCTGAGACCTGTTTGATTATAAGTCCTGATGCAGGTTAGAGGAAAGAAAAAGAAAGGAGAAGGAGAAGGAGAAGAAGGGAAAAAAGGAAGGGTGGCCCGTATGATTTAACAAGGTACTCGTGGTCATGGCTTAAATAAAAGTCACATAGATCGAGATCACTGAAGGTGCTCCCTCCAGTTCCCTTCAACAGAAGAATATGGCTATTTTAACTTCAGAAAGCGAGATATGCCCTACAGTAATTACTAGCCAGTGTCTAGCATCACTCTAAAATCCAGGAGCATGGAGCATGTTCAGTAAAACAGGTTTATCAACAAACGACATGCCAAAACTTGATAGAATAGGGACTTGTGCAGGCTGTCAGCCATTTACCCTTTGCCTTCCCTAATGTATCTGTGGTTGCTTACAGATTGTGTGGACATGTTTACATATTTATCCCTGACAATGCTGAGTGAATAACTGACACCAAATAATTTATTTGTTTAATGTATCCTGTTAGTGCATTCATGACTACCCATGAGCAGAGAGCTATTTCCTTGAATCAAGCCATTGTTCTAACAGATCCAACAAATATATTTGAGAAAATTGTTTGTAGATGTGTTTGAAAATTCACAGGAAACAAAATCAAAGGCACAAAGCACAACTGCAGTGATTCATTTAAAATCTGCAATGAAAATGTCCAAGCACCATCTGACAGCACCATCTTACAAACTGCAAGCACTGAAAAAACCCTGTATCCTGTAATTACAGGGTTTTTTTACAGATGCCCGGTATGTTTTTCAATGTCTAGGGAGTCTACAGACAAGATTTTCAACTTTTTCTCAAGCACAAAAGCTAGAAATGTACCTAAAAGAAGGTATTATTCAAAAGCAAGATGTATCCAGCAGAACTACCCAATGCCACACGTGCCGGCAACACTGCCAGAGCATGAACACGTTCCCTCTTGTAGATTTATGGACACTTGCTTACTCCCAGTCTGCTGGACCGCGGGGCTGGAATTACAGAGTAATCTAAAATCATGGGAACGACAGAGCATTGAGATGCACTTCCCCCCTCCCCAACATTTCACTGTATGCAATAAAACTAATTATATCTTTTGCAAAGATAAGTGCAGATGTGCTAAGAAAGGCACAAAGCCCCAGCACCTGTGGAACAGGTGGAGCCAGTACGTTCTTGAGCAACTCCCCGAACAAATGGACGATCCTGCCCTTCTCCCTACTCCCGATCGTATTTTTGGGACTCCAGTTCAACCAGTAACTCTAGCTGTCCCCTCTCACATTTCTCACACCTGCAGCTATACAGCAGCCTCTCTCTGGCCTGCAAGGGAGGTGGGAGAAAGAGCGAAGGGCTCTTCGTTTGCTCCCTGGCATAATGCAGCCGCGCTGGGCACCAGGAGAGACGTGGAGCGGGGCCAGTGAGTGCCAGAGCTTGGCCGAAGACGGGCAGGCTGCAGACTGCGTGGGCACGGGCACTGCATGCAAATGAACGGAGAGTAACATGTCTCAAAGTAACACTTTTAGCAAAAAACTCTTTTAGAAATGTGGACTTTTCTGTTACCCAGTGCTAATACATGAGATGTGGTAAGAGAGGCCAGGGTAACGAAACCCCTGCAAAGAGAGATGATGGGATTAACTGGCAAAGCCACTGTTGGAGGTACACTGAAGAGGTGGCATTGGAGGAGATCCAGCTGTGGCGGAACGCAGAGAAAATCTTAACACAGGCTTAAAAGCAGCAGAAACAATGGAGTCTGTATTCAGAGATGATAGAGGAAGATAGAGACAAAAAAATGAAGTGAAAGCTTTCTACCGCTAATTGCGAAAAATGCCAGGAAATGAGTGAGATGCTGCTGCCAGGAATAACGCTTGTGATACTGAAATTGTTAATGAAAGTGTTTGACATGCACTACAACCTCAGGCAAAATAAGGCCAAGATTTTGGGGGGCATTTTTCTTTTTGTTTTTTTTTTTTTTCAAAACAACAAGGAGCAGAAGAAATGAACTATTCTGTTACATTGCTGAGGAGTCTGGCATTAGACGTTCCCTAATTAAAGACAGGTCCTTTCTGGGACACACCATTTCAGCTGCCCAGAAAGGCTGCTGGGAAAACTCAGCCCCTCGAAAAACGGCTCCAAAATCGCTGAAGACGCCAAGGCAGTGATTAAAACAGCACCCGCTAAGAACGTCAGGGACACATCCAGGTTCAAACTGGAGGACTCCAGGGAGCAAGGAGAGACGCCTCACCAAGCAAAGGCACAGGGACCACAGAAAGCAACATAAAAGGGAGAAGGAAAAACCTCCTGCCTGTAGGGAACGACAAAGACCAAACCGCTTCAAATCCCCATGCTGCAGCCATCCCAAGAAGGAAGAAGCCACAGCTCATTTAACCGCCGAAGCAGAGGCTTCCAGTGACAGGAGGAATGCCTGCAGCGTGACTCGGCCACGACGCGAAGCACAGGAGACGTCTGCTAGTCACTCGACTGCCATAGTAGCAGTGATGTTTCTGAGTCAACAGCCAACGTGCTCGCCGCCCGATCACTGAGCCAGCTGCAGTGTAATTTGAGCAACGCCGATAAGCAGTAATATTAGCCTGGAGAAATGTCACTCGGGGGGGAGGCTCATCCGAGCTATCTTTAGTTGTCTAAAAGTTAATCACCTAAGCTCCCCGCACAGTCAGTGGAAAGTGGCTGGGACCTCCAAGGGGTGATTCTGGTCTATTCTCAGCGTGACTGCTGCAATGGGCTGATTCACCTTTTGGAGGTGCCTGTCCTTCTCCATTAACTGCAGAAGGCACCTCTCTACCACAGCGTCACAGAAACTGACTGGAAGGGACCTCCGGAGGTCATCTGCTCCAGCCTCCCACTCAGAGCAGGACTATCCCCAGCTAATCACCAACATCAGCCTGATGCCCAAGTAGCTGTAGGGCACTGACAGACACCCCACACCCTTGCTGTCATCAGCCAACTGGAAACGCAGCCTTCATCACCGGCCTTAGAGCCTGGTGGTCCAGCGATATCCATCCCTGTCAACAGTCCGATTGTCCGGCCAATGCCACCTCAGCTTCCACGTGGGAATGCTATGAGAAACAGTGCCAAAGTGCTCATTGCAGCCAGGTACACCCTCCCACAGTTCCCCCCACGTTCCCACAGCCAGGCCATCCCCCTAGCCCTTGGAGAAGGAGGTCGCAGCTTTCGAGCATAATTTGCCCTTGGCAAATCTGTGTCTACCATTCCCGATTTACTTTCATGTCCTTCAGTGGACACCCTCAGTGACTTTTCCAGTGACCAAGAACAGTCTGACTAGTCCATAGTTCCCCAGACCCCCTTTGCCTTTCTCAAAGATGGACCTTTTTCCTGTTGTCACAGACCTTCCCAAGCACCATAGTTTTTTGTGAAGGACACACAGTGACCTTATAGTCACGTCATCCAGCTTTTCCAGTTTGAATTCTGTCCAACGCCGTGGACTTGAACACATCCACCACCTCTAGGTTGCCCCTAACCCGCTGCTCCCTCATTGCTCTCCATCCCTCTTCTTCCCAAGCAGCCTGGTGGGCACTGGGGCCCGGGGGCAAGGCTCTGTCTGCAAAGGCTGAGACAAAAAAGGCATCGAGTACCTCTGCCTTTTGTGTACCAGTTGTCACTAGGCTGTTTCCCCCATAGATTAACAA
>NW_009202637.1:5025-20151 GCF_000690835.1 Fulmarus glacialis | reverse complement strand
TTCCCTACTCCATACCCATGTTGGAGTCCCCTCGCTAGCTACAGCTCCATCAGCCTTTGGTCTGCCCAACTTCACCCCACGTGCCCAAACAGTGCTTCTACATCCCACCCTTGTTACCAGTCCTTTTCACTCTTCACCTGCTTTTTTTTTGCACTTTGACTCGCTAAGAAGTGCCTTGCTTGACCGAGCTGGCTTCTGCTGAAATTCCTGATCTTCCTGCATAGCAGGATGGTTTGCTCCCAAGCTCGCAATACGTTTTCTTCAAAAACCAGCCACTACTTAAGATTGGTCTATAATTTTTAGGTGGCTGAAGTTAGGTGAAATTAATCTTATAACAATGACAGAGTCTTGAGACCAAGCAGTAAATGGAAGCCCTCAGCAGCAAACAGAAGAGTTTTTGCAGAGCCCTGGTGCTGGGCAGCCCGTCCCCCCCTGCCTTGCTTTGATGCCAGTTCCTTCAACCCATCCCAAGGTGAGCAGCAGGAAATCAGTCATGGGGGCCCAGACAGTGTTTTGAAGCAAAAACGAAACATGAAACTCATACCAAGAGGTCAGCCTGGAGCGAGAGCCAAGCCCTGATGAAGCCAGTTAAGGCAGAACTGGACAAACCTGCAAAAGTCCTGATTATACCCACCAGTACTGGTGTGCAGGCTTGTTGGGGTGGATCACCAGCCAGGTCACGAGAATCAGGTCACCGAGGACCCACATGGGCTTGCAACTCACTGAACAGACCACTGACTGTTAGCAGTAACTAGGCAATTGTTTACCAATTAGTCTAGAGTAGGGTGATTGCGGTTTATTATCACGCGAGCTGGAGAAGTCACTCAATTTTGCCAGGCTTTGTGGCAATAACTGTGGGTGACCACAAGGAGTACTTATCATTAGAGTTAGTCTTCTAATGTCAGCGTCCAGGGTCCCCGGGGTTGGGCAGCAGGATACCAAGAGTAGCAAGAACATCGCTCCTTCTAGGAGAGGATGATGACGTGGAAGAGGCAACCAACGGCCAAGACACCCGCCTGGGATAACCTCAGCTGCTCACCCTGGGTGCAGTGCCCGGCTGAGCACAAGAAGTTGAAGCTCTGAACTGAAGGCGGAGTCGGTTAGGGGGTACAGCTGCAGTTTTTCAGGGACCGCTGACAGGTGAGCCTGTGATATTCCCACAGACCCCTTAAAAACAGACTGAAAAAGAATGAAGAAAACGGGGAGAGCACACTACTCAAGTATTGCCTTGCAAAGAACTGGATTTACCAAATGTTGCTTGAAGAGAAGGACCAGAGCTTCAGTGGACATCGCAGCAGAGTGTAGAAGATGTCTCATCATGAATCTTCATTCCCGCAGAATAAATAATACTAACATCTCTCTTCCGCTGAGATGGAGCATTGGAAAACATTTGGAAGAGGCTAGCTAAAAAAAAGCTAGGGTCTTGAATTAAACTCAAAAAGTACTCTTACATTTATTTTGTGCGTTTACATGTGTCAGATATGCATGCACTCTAAAACAGCTGTGTAAACCTCAACTTTAAAAATGCTACAGTATAAAGATTAAAGATCAAGATGCCCAAAGCAAAGTTAACACTGTGCCTTTTGCATGACAATGAGGTGCAAAAATGAGGCGTAAACACTAAGAACACGTTAAGGTGGCTAATAGAAGCCTATGAAGCTTCCCAGAGAGGTAATTTCTGATCTGAAGATAAGCCTAAAGGTTTAATCTGAAATGCTAACGAACGAGGAAAACTGGAGAAGTTCTGAAGAAGGATTTAGATTGGAGATACGGTCTCATTGTAGGGTGGGATGGAGTGTTTTGCCACAAGGCAGTCGCCATTTCTGCAGTGTCCTTCTCCCCCACGGCAGCCACACGGAGTGAACAATACAGCGTAGCTGCCACAAATCAGAAGGGTAAGTGACAGTGCTTTTATGGTGCCAAATGGAAGTAACAAAATGCAGGAAGCATCTTGTCAGATGTCACTTAGCAGCGATATCACGGGGGAATCTGGGAACGGGATTTGCCTGCATAGTAGGAATTCCTCAGTCCACGTAGAGGGAGAAACAGAAATGGCAAGAGGGGCAGAATCTAATCTTGGCCTGTCGAATGAACGGGAAAGATTGCTCAGTTCCAACTTTATCTTGGGGAGCAAACACACGGTTTGGCACGTTATCGTTTTACTGACCGGGCTTGATTCCTTGTTGCCCTGTAGGATTCCTGCCTTAATCACAAGACAGGAGGAAAAATATGACGCAAGAGAGTACCTCTCCTACTCAGGGTCTAACAAAACAAGTGCACTTAAAGGAGAGCTGCAAGGAGAACGCTGAAAATGACTTTTCAGATGACGTTTCGTAAGGAAATAAACACATACCTCGAACGCATTTCTGAAGACAGATCACAATTATCAAGGTCATTATGAATTTTTAAGTAACTGAATCCCCATCACACCTTTATTACACATGCTCCTTAAAGTGCAGCGAAAACAGCCCAGAGAGCTGCAGAATAGGGATGGAGATGACCATCGGTTTCGATGGGCCACAGAAGGAAGCCTCCAGCCCAGACCCAGAGCTGAGCTCGGGGATTAGAAACCCAATCCCAACTCCCTGTAAATCATGGGGCGCCCAGACTGTGTTTTTGTTTCTCCAGTTAAACAAGGAAAGGCTGGATCACAGTAAGATGAACATTTTATTGTGTGAGTAGAAATGTTTTCTTCCTGTGCACATGGCGTGCATGTGAATGCACAAGTGTGAGAAAGACGCTGAAAAATCAGGATATGATTATGAAATTACCTAGCTACCCACTTAGGATTTACCTGTGCCATGCAGTGTATTATCTCATTTGATACATGTGGGCTGGCTCGGAGAAGGCTGGTAAGCTTACACGTGCAGGGAAACCAACTTGGATCCTGGAAGCAACATCGTTGTGCTAACAAGGCACTCCACCTAAACTAATTAGCCCTGCCTTTCAACAGGCTTAATTAGGTGGGGCACCATCCTGTGCTGTTGTGGCGAGACGGCTTCCGGTTCTGGAGCCGGCTCATCCACAGCCAGTCTGAGAACTTCTGCACTTCACTACCTGGTGCCATGCACCGACGACATGTGCGTTGGAGCAGGGGCCCTTGCCCGTGTCGGCCCACGGCTGAGCCCAGAGGCAGTGCCTCTCCTGAGCTGTCCTTCTGTGCACATATCTGTGCAAAACTGTGTGCCCGCGCCCCTGCTGCTGCACTGAAAACTCCTTGAGAAACCGAGCTGACTTTCACAACAGGCCTAAGACAAGGAAGGAACTATCTAGACAGACCACAGCAACAATTTTAATTCAACAAAGGGAAAAAAAAAAACCAAAACATGAAAGATGCAAGGGACTAATCATACTCTATTTCACTGTTTCATAAGAGTTTTGCAAACCACAAACAAAAAGGTCTGCATTTGGATCTGCCACAGAATTCAGATGTTACTTTCATCCACGTACCCATCTGGAGCCATTAAATCAGGTTTTGAACCAGGTTAACCTGGAGACAATAAAACTTATGGTCTAAATATTCTGTCAAGAGTGAAAGTTCTTTGACTGTGTTGAAACAAATACCGGAGTAGGAAATGGAAGCGGAACGTCAGGAACGAATCCTGGAAGTACAAAGCACAGTGCCAATCTACCTGACAGGCTCCACTTGGCCTCTAGATGTAAAGACAAAGTTTATTAATAATCCTTAGCTCTTCACGAGGAAAATTATTCAGAAATTTTAAATGAGGGTCAGAATAAGGCTCCCCATGTCACCATAGCAATGTAGAACAGGCTATTGGTAAAATGTTAGACCTGTTTAACTCAGTTTCCTTGGCTCCTGGAAAGGTTACAATTTGACACAAAATTGTCCTCCCTTTCCTCTCATTTTAATTTCCTTAAGGTCTTCAATGTAAAAGTTAAGAATGTGGCTCCTGGAAGTATCCCAACCATAATTCATAGGAATTCTTTAAGACACATATCAATCTTTCTGTCTGTATGTCCCGCTCTCAGCCTTGGAAAGACCGGGCATACAGTCATCCGTTATGTTTTGAGCTATCATGCCAGCCGTTTAAATGATATTAATTATAAAATATAATTAAATGGGTTTTTTTTCATGGCTAAATGTAATTTCTTGAAAGCATTATCCTTTAGGATGGAAGCTTAAAAAATGCTTTAGTTTGGAATTTTAATCTGGCTTCCTACAATAGATATTTTACATACCCAAAGGGTAATAATGTCAACCTCGCCGATTTACCTTATTTGAACTTTCTGCCCTTATTTAGCCTCTCAAAATAAATGAGTATGACTGTCATCCTACAGCTGAAACCCAGAGATATTGCTCCGCCACATTGAGCAGAGCCACTCAAGTATGCAGCGTGTTGCAAAAAATGACCTGTTTTGACATATTTGGTTTTCAAGTGATACTCTGAGTAAGCCCTATCGACTGATGTGTAATTGTGCCAAACGACACTGCGGGAAGTCAGAGCATTGCTCACTGCAGATCGTGGGTCGGTCATAAAGCAGAACCAGCAGAAATAGCTTGAACAATCTGAAAGCACATGCAATTAAAAAAGTTGTTTCTTAATCCGCAACCCGCCAGCTTTTGAAAATGCGGAATGTTTTGCATATTAAGCTAATGTCCTTCAGATAGCTCTCTGATGGCACCCCGAGACGTATGGATTCACTTTTTGCACGTCCACACGCTGTAACTCTGAACATTCGGAGTGAGCCTCAAGTCACAAAACTAAAAATCTTCAGAGCTGCAGTAGCTGACAACAGAGCTAAAATATTCACTGTGCTAATCATCTGTATTAATCTACCCTAGCGAACAATTTCAGCTGTTCGTAGCTGTGACTCAGTGTGCTTTATGTTTACTAAACTGCACGTACAGCCTTTTAGAATAATCTGTTTAAAATCACAGAGTAAGTCCCACGGGTAAAAGGGTGGGGAGGAAGAGGGAGATGTCAGTATCCTACACACCAGCATCATTTGTTTTGACAGCTTTTAATATTCCATATTAATCCTTTCACGTGCTGATCTCCACTGTGCCTCTGTGTCACCTTCAAACTGAGGCCATCACACCCCGGTCGCTAGCTTTTTAAAAGATGTGTTTGGGACACGGGTCAGAACTGGACCATATTTTCCCCAACATTGCCAGGGACACAGCAACAGAATCATTACGTGGTTATCCATAATCAGAAATAGATATCATAGAATACCGGATAATAATTTGTGTTTTTTTCTTACATCTGGATCATTTTAGCCAGAAGATGATTAAACCTGGAGGTCTGAGTCCCGTATGGCTACTTTCCTCAAAGCCGGGGTCTCAGTCCTGACCCAAATCAGGCTGTTTACACTACAGCTAAGCAATCGGAGAGATGCCTTGAAGGGCAGATGGAGGATAAACTTGAACGCAGCAATGACAGGCAGACTTGGAAGTGTAAGCACTTGTCAAATCGCTACAGCCAGCACAGGTAGGAACAGCCTTTCACTCTCAAAATACACTTAATTAAGGCCCTCAAAATATATTTATTTAAGCACCTCAAACCGAGGTCAAGGAAATCAAAATGTCAGCTATAATAAAGGCATCCTTATTAACAATCTCAGTTAAAATATCAGATTAAATGGACATGGAAATGGAAATGTTCCCCATTGAAGGTCAAATATGGGTTGGCCTGCCACAGATTATTCCAGTGGTCACTTTTTATGCTTTAAGTTTTATGCTATGTGGCACCTTTCAGGATTTCTTACATTTAGCAGCATAATAGAGGCACCTTGTGTTAGCCTTGGCCAAGGTCTCTGCACTGTTGTTCTCTGAAGTAATTAATTCTGTGAAATAAGTTCAGTGAAATTCATACAATTTCTGTGAAACATCTGATTTTAAGCTGCACATGACTTTCCATTTAAGGCAATTTGCAATAAGAGACATTCTAGCAGCGTGCTAAATTGACCACATTTGGATGTGTTACAAAGGCAGGCTCAGAACGAGCAGCTGCTGCTGAAAAATGTGGTGTGAGCATCATCTCTTCTTGCGTTTCATTTTTTTGTTCCTGATCTATAACGTGTGAGTAACAGATTTTTGGCTTTTACCTGGATAGTACGTTCCCACTGTAAGTGGATGGAAATATTTAAAAGTTTCACGCAATATAGTTGAAACCCAGGAAGCTGCAAATAGTTTGTGACATTTCAGTAACAGGAATTTCGGGAAATACGCTGCCCAAAGAACTTGAATGAAGATGAAGGCCCAGCATACGCATTTGACTAGGCTCTGGATGTGAACCATGTCCCATAAAGTATTACTGCTAAAACAGAAAATACTCCAGTTAGACTGGAAACTTGTATCTGGATTTCTCTTCTTCAAGAAGTATCTTTGGGAAGAAAGGGAGGAAAACATTTCACAACTGTCAAATGCTAGCAAGACCTATTATTGACAAACCCTGTACTTGTGTTTGCTAATGCATCGCCAACTTGTGAATACCTACTTCTTTGAATTTTTGCTAGCAGGATTGGCCCCACACTGTGCTCAACTCATCGGATGACAGTCCCCGCAGAGCAGACGGTTACACCACATCCTCTCGGGCTGTCCCAGACCAGCGTGAACACTCCCAACGCGGATCCAAATGTCCTGCACTCGAGTCAGTAACAGCAGGACCACCAATTTCAGGTCACTTCTTATAAAACTCAGAGAGGGAAGGAGGCAGGGAGGGAGGGAAGGGGAGCAGGAAGACAGGCTGGCTTTTCCACTTCTCAGAATAGTAGGCTGGTTTTTCAGAGAACGCAACGATTGCTATAACTGCGTCCTGCTTTTGTCAACCTAATATTCGGTATTTAAAGAAAAATACATTGTTTGTAAAATGTGACATTTTAGAATCATTTTGATATTAAGAGCCAAGCTTGTAAAAACTCCCTAAACACATGCTTGCAACACAAAAAGGCCTAACTGGATTCAATCCATTGTAAGCGAAAACATTGGGGTGTCTGGAATAAGCTCTAAGGGCCCTGGCAAGCTGGATCCAAAGCCTTGCTCTAAATGCCTGGAACCTGGAGTCTTTTAGATACAATGCAAAAATGTCTGTTTAAGAAATTTTTTTAAGAGTGTGGAGCTGTGGTAGAGGAGTTTTCATATGCACAGATGTTTAATTTCCTCTTGGAAAGGTGTATTTATGACAGCAGGATATTTATACTAGAATATCGACATTAAAAAGCATAGCTCATTTAAAATTAAATCTAAATACATAAGTATTTAGTACTGAATAACAGCCACTGATGATGGCTCCTAGTAAACAACGAAACACAGTGTCTAACCTTGGGTCAGATTCTACTCCTCTTCCGGCTGATGAAAGGCTGTTTGCCACCGGCCTTTGACAGGCACAGTACTGAATACAAACTCAAAAGATATTAATTGTCAAATCAACACCCTGCTAGATTTTGGCAGGTTTTGGTTTTTTTTTTTTACATTCTGAATTCCTAAAATGATTAAGTGCCTGAACGCACAACAAAGTCAATCAGTGATACCTTTAGACGTGAAAATATATTCCACAGGGACAGACGTATTTAGATGCTTTTTAAAATCTACTGCCTAAAAAATTTAAATCTTTGTAAGCATGCATATTTTTCCAGTGAACTGAATTAACTTAAGAACCTGGCATGTTTTATTAATAACCATAAATAATTAACAGTTGTTTCCTTTCTGTCAAAAAGATATCGCAATTATACAATACTTAAGGCTGTCATTTACAGACACTTCTTACAGAGAAAACAGTATTACAATAAAATGTTTCATTAACTATTAGCGTAATATTCTTTACCAGTTGCACAATGACATTATGCTTACATTAATAAGCATACCATGCTTAACTATATAAATCTTTTTTAGTCAACCAGAAGATGAAAAGATACTGATAATAAAACTAGAGCATTTCTGCGTGATTTGAACATTGAAAACAGTCAATACATTCATTGTTCAGTATCACCGTTTGGGAACCGGTGAGTCTAAACCGTGTCTCAGAATGGATGCAATTCCGTAACTGAATAGAGCAGTTAGCAATCCTTTACTCCCTCTTTTAATTCTACCTGGATTATACATTGATTTTAAAAGCTCTTAAGGTTTTAATCTTTATAATTGTTATCCTATAATTGTAGAGTTAACTTTGGTGGGCGAAGTGTCTACCCTACAGAGGACAACGGGCGAACCCAAATTCTGTCCATCAAGGCCAGCGCTTTACCCTCTGAATATGCCCCTACAAAGTAGAATCAAACACTGCTCCCACCATGACTAATAAATACGAAACAGTCAGCGGGAGTTCCTGCCCAACTACAGACTGAACGATTTGGCCGCTGACAATCAAAACACAAAGTTAGAAATACTTACTTTTTAAAACACGACAAGAAAGCAACTTACACTTGGAATCAGATCCTGCAGGAGGACAAAGTTTTGAACATTGGGACTGTCCAAGGACAGGCTGATGGCTCTGGGATTTGTGCGGTGCATTACCCTGGGAACGTCTCTGCACAGATACTCGGATGCAGCCTCTCACACTCCCATGGCCAGCTGTGTCCGGGACACAATGCTGCAGCAGTGAGCTCAACCTCGGGGGAGGAAGGAGAAACTTATATATAGCTGCTGCGGGGATGAGCTGATGGGTGCTTTCAGGAGTCCATTTCAGCTCCCACTGGCTGGAAAATGCTGATGACATGGAAGTTGAAGGGGCTCAAATCAGTGGGACAATGAAGAACCCTATTCATCACTAAGGCACGCACAAACTGTGCCCCACGACCTAAAAAAAATAACTCGGCCTGCCAGAAGTTTGGTTTGGGTGTTTTTGTTTGTTTTGGTTTGTTTTTTTTCTCAGATCAAGTAGACATTTCTCAAACTCATATGGAACTGATTCAGTACACTGAAGACTGCGATGTCAAAATCTCACCCACAGCAACTATTATCATTCTATGCAGAAAACAAAAGAAACACAGATTTTATCAACTCTGATATTAGCAATGGCAAAGTCTTATTGTCTTCGCAGAGGCCTTAAGCAATCCAATACGAATGGGAGCTGAGTAAGCAATATAGGGCTTTCAGGGCTTGACCTGTGCTTAAAGAGCAGAGTGAATACGGGGACACAATGAGAGCATGCCACTATGAAGATCTCTTCTTTGCCACCCTGGGTTCGCAGTTGCCTGGATCATTCAGAAAGAAATCATCCATCAGAGAGAAGCCCTTTTAATAACCTATGACTGTTTTTATGGTTTTATCCTACGTAACAGAGTGTGGTATCATCAGTGAAATGACAACCTCAACAAAAAAACCCAGTGGTTTGGCTTCTCGACTGTTCTTCAAAAACGCATTGCTGCTGTTGATTACAACATACCTGCTCATCTTGTCAAAGGAAAGGTACTCCCTCCACCTGGGTGAGGATGCCATCTATATATATCCTTAGGTTTTCAGCTCACAGCCCCTTTGGAGCCTCTGTCTGATGGCCAGAGCCATTCCTGACACTGGGCAAGGAGGACTGCACAACCCAGAGCTGCCTTTAGCAACGGGTAGGACGGCAGCTCCGGGAGGTAGGTATCTCCCCGGCCACAGCAACGAATGGATGTCTCGGCCAGCCCAGGAGAGCCCAGCCCTCCTCAGAAATACAGCAGGATGGCGTGAGTGCACGCAGGGAGTCCCGCTGGCATCGCGGCCGCTCGCCCCACGGCCGCAGATGGCAGCTGGACCCCAGGGAGTGACAGGCTCCTGATGGCAGCAGCACGTGTAGCATCTTCATGTGACATCCACAGGTGGGGCGGAGGGGAAAACAGTTTTTATCCGTTGCTATGGAGTCATGATTAGCTTGTATGTCTTCAGAGCTTGCCGAGGAGAAATGAAGGCTATTTTCTTATATAGATGTCATGAAATCAATCCTTGCAGAATTTCTGGAGTCAAAGGCTAAGCAGGTTTGCCTGAATACCTTCTGTTACTTGATACACAAATAAATCTAGCCGGGAGACCTAAAATGAGTGTCATTTTTCAGCTGGAGCTGATCGCAAAAAATTACTCTTTAGTCTCATTTGGAGTTGTTTATGCATACAGTAACATAATAAAAGTGTGTTAAATAAAATGCAGCAATTATCTTCACAGAGAATGAGTCTTAGAAAATGAAGCAAAAAAGCCCTCCCTTATTGCAAAGCATAGTGACTTCAGAAGAAACTTTTCCCTTATTCTCTCCAAATGCTAAAAGAAAACCTGATGTTCTTCTTTTAAAATGTGTCTGCCTCTAGGTCTTTGGCACAGGTTTACTGATGGGAGGGCCGGCAATCTATTTAATGACTGCATTGACGTCAATAGCATAACTGAAATACTTACTAAGATGCATGAGTCCAACTTTCAGGGGGTGTGTGTTTGCAGGCAGGCGCAACACACGAAACGGACTCTCCGCGGGAATGAACTACCCCCGAAGAGCAAGAAACGGCCTCTGGACGTCCCCAGCGCAGTCTGGAGCTTGGTCAGCAGCGCTTGCTTTGTCTGCAGGTAACTTTTAAAGTTCACGTTGAAACGCACTTTTAGTTTCTCGAGCAGTAAGAATCATTTTACCATTCAACAGCCTTAATTTTACTCAGTCACGTCATTAAGCTGATATCTATCTGATTTCTTTTACAGTTTTGCTTAGTTTCTAAATAATCTGCATCATTATAGCACCGCATCCTTTAAAAATAATATTTGTAGGTAATAATATTTATAGGTAAATCTACAGCACCACTGAATTTACTGTGCACAATCACTTACTTTTTAGCTCAGCTATTTGGTCTTACATGGCTCCTCTTGCCAACACTTGTTAAAAGCCTAAACCACCACATCTACTTGACTTGTACAATCTGTCTCAAAATCAAAAGGCCAGATCTTCAGCCAACAGAATTTCAAAATGAATCCTTTATTTCATATATGCCCAGAGCCATTCTCCGCACGCTAAATAGAGGAAGTATGGTGCAAGAGCACTAGCTCCATACTAATTACTTGGGATTTATAGATATTTGTAACCAAGAGCTGACTCTGATGCACAGGGCTTGTTAACTTGTACAAAAAGTCAGGACTCTCATTAGCACGAGCACCAGCATTATCCAGTCTTTTGTTTATGCTTTATACAAACGTTCGTGCACAAATCTGTGTACATCTTACACCCACATAAAAAATGAAAGAGTACAAGTTCTGAGTTCGTGTAAAGGCATGTGAGCAGTGCAGACAAACGTGCAGATATACAGGAAAGCAGAGGCTAAGGCACAAGCAAGAAAAATACCAATCTTTCACTCCCATCCCCAGAGAGGAATTTTAACAAAGCTTTAATCCCATGAGCCCTGAAAAGCCTGTGTGTGACATATCCCAAAGCGCTACACCCCCCAAAGCCTCGGGTTGCAAAGCAAATCAGCTATATTAGATTGCTAGCTATATAATTAATTGTTAGGACATACTATAATTATTCGGCGTTGAAAGTATCCAAGGGGCACTCAGTTGCCTGCTCTTGAGAAAAGTTTCTGCAAACCCCTCACAGCTCCAGGAAGCACACAACACTGTTTGACTCTTAACACTACGCTTTGCTCCTGTCAGCCGTCATTTAAATGCGACAGCCTATCAAACGAACCAGTATGGGAAAATACCGTCCATCTGGGTGTCAATCGTTCGGCAGAAATGTGCCACCTCTCCCCTGTCCCCGTGTTCGTCTGGAAAAGGCTTCTCACTCCCTGTTGCATCACAACTGGTACAGCACCTTCTCCACAACCTCTGCGAGAGGGGGGGTCGTTTATGGCAGAGCCCACAGGTAACGTGCAGGCTTTTACACGTGCAAAGGTAGTAAGGTGATGGCGTGAAGAGCCTGTGCTAGTTCAGACAAACATGAAGACCAGGTACAAGAGCATTGTTGTGCAGTGAGGGAGAGGCCTTGATATTGGGAATCTAAGCAAACAGCACCGATCCTGTGCTGAGCTGAGAGAAAGAACAGGACAATATGAAAAAGTTCCGGGAAAAATACAAAGGAAGCAAAACAGATGGAGAAAAGATTCTACCACAGTGGGTGGAAGAATGAGAGGCTTCGACTGAATGTGGCAGCCAGTGAAAGACGATCTAATTCAGAGGGAATTAGGGCCAGTAAATAAATATGGAGGAAGGAACAAAACTAAGCAGGAACCGCCAGACTTGTTGCTGGTTAAAGATTTTATTAGTTGAATCAGTTGGGTAGGATCTAAAGACCTTTCACTGATGCCAGGGGAGGAGAGAGCTGAATCGAGAAGAGAAGGCGCTGATGGATTCACTGAGCCCAAGGTAGCACAAAGGTCAATGAAAGTAACTGTGGCAGAGGCCGCATTTAAAAAAAAAAAGGGAGAATAGGAGAAAGAAACATCACAGACATTTGTGTGACAAGGTGTTTATATCATTGTTTCTGTAACTCCAGAGAAGGTAGTTGGGTAGCACCCGCTCACAACCCTGGCCCTGCGCAATTGCACTCTGTAATGCTATACGCCGCTTAGGAACCTCAGGGTCTGAAGTATTCCCATTACCCTTCCAAGCTGTGAAGTACACGAGCTAATTAAGGATTTATGTACTTTTTGCTACGGCTTCATATTTCCATGTTATGGTTTCTCAGTTAATTCATAAAAGCAATTTTGTTCGTTCCTGTGATCTGCAGTTATAACAAAATAACAGGAAAAATGTGCCAGATTTACTTAAGCTGATACCAAGGACAAAACACAGGATGTTCAATACATATTCCTCTTCCTTTTATGGCTGTGGTTATAAGGTTAAGAAAGCTCTGAAATTTACAGTGACATCAGTATTGGCTTTGAAAGCACTTTGTCCCATGAAAAACCTGGCCAGAATTTTTTGTGCTTTCATGAAAATGAAAGCAAAAAAGAAAAAGAATTTCGTAATTTCGACACAGCTCATTCACTTTGCCACGGGCCTGGGTCCTCAGTGATGCAACTCCTTGGGAGTACACTAGCAACAGATTTGGCTCCTCTCTGTTTGAAACAACTGACAAATCCTGTAATATTCTAGCTGGAGTAAACAGCTGGCATGTATTACTTCCAGTGCAAATGCTGAATGTAATTTGTCTCCCTCCAGGGTAATTTTATTAATGTATGCTAGTTTGCTTTAAACCCTAAGTTCTGTACTTTTCGTAACAGGATATAAATCACTCCACTAATGACAAATAAAAGGAGACATATATGAGGTGCTCATAGTGATGTCAATTGATCGTAGTAAATCTATGAATCAATGTGTGACATGGGAGAGCTAAAATAAAATTCCGAGCTTTGCCGACTAACCAATCTAGAGAATATAAACACATTTCATTTCAGAACACAATCTTTTATCTAGAGGGATGTAACTCAGCCTAGTCCCAATCAAAACATTACTGTTTCCTTCTCCAAAACTTTCAGGAAAAACACTCTGCATCCTTTCAGACACATGAGCCATTGGCACATAACTGGAAGTGTTCTGATAGGAAAATCTCTCCTTCCTTTCATAATTTCCAATTCAGAAGCCATCTAGGGAAAAAAGCTGCAAACACTGAAAAAAAAAAATCCCCTAAAGATCTTTGTTCTTGCTGCATTTAAATGGAAACTTCCTTAGAAAGTAAACTGCCGTCATTGTTTTCTGCTGTACTGAAATGAATTCCAATATGTAACAATGGCTGTAAGTAGGTAAAGGAAGGCAATCACCAAATTGATCAAGGCAACCGCTGTACAGAATAACTACAGCCTCCACGGGGAACAAGAGAGGCTCTACAGGAACCTGGGCAGCAAAGTGGAGACACCAAATGCAACAAGTAAATCAGGTCAGAAACTCAGAATGGTCCTGGCTTACACGCTAGAATAGCACAAAATAAAATAAATAACCGCAGGATAGAGTAACACTGGCATTCCTCACTACACCTCTATTTTCATGTGAGCATGGGGAAAACGTGAGCTGAGGGTACACAACCTACCACAGAAGCGAGTAGGCGGGTGTCTGGGTGCTGGCCGCACCTGAGAAGAGTGCATCCCCTCTCTCAGCTAGGACTCTCAGCCTTGTAAACTCCCTGACAATTTGTGAGTGTGGCAGCTCTATCAGGCTGTTTTTCAGAGTCTTCCTTCAATGCATCAGAGCTGCTGTCCCTTCTCAGCAAGCTCACTCCTGATGCCCTCAGCACAGGGGTGTGACAGTACGGCAGATGCAATGTCTTAGGCTGGCCACGAAGGGATGGCTTCAGCTTGGAGACTAGATCCTGCTAGAGCTGATTCATCAACAAAAATAATCTGAAACTGAATTTAACTAAGAACCCTAGGCTTTTTCACTAATAATGTCAATATTGTAGGAAATGTAGGAAATAACACAATTTCCTATCAATCTCAAAAATATTTCTTATTCTTACCTACAAACTGTCATAATTCACTTAAGTTGTAACGATACAACTCACATTTTTTGTTTCATTTGAAGACTTCACCTAAAGTCAGTTAAGTTACATGGTTAAGAACTCATTTACTTGAGGGGCCACTTTTTTTTCTCCTTTTAACAAATCCCACAAGCCGCTGAGCTGCAGTTTTCTTCCACAGTCCTTTTATTATCAAATAAAAACATGGATACTGAAAATGTATCCAGCGTGGCTCATTTCCACATCCGGACATTTTCTTTTTTCACATCTCAGGTAAGATGTTAATATAATTTATTTTAGATATATCCACCTATCCACATATAATTACCAGCACTGAAACATTAAAAACCATGAGTCAGGATCACAAGGTTAAAAAGGCTAGAAGCTGGATTCTTCTCAGTTGCTTTCTCTTTTTGAGCTTTGCAGGGTAACACAAAACTTGCTCTACAATTATGTGTGTCAGACCCTTCAATCAAAAACAAAGCTGAAATTTTCATGTATTCCCAGCATTAGAAGCTTGGGTTAGCTAAAAAGTAATAAGTATCCTATGGCTCACGTTGGAAATACTGTAGAAAAATATCCACAGAGCGTTAAAAAGTTGAAAGCAATTGTTTCCACAGGAAGTGTTAAGCAAATTAATCTAAAAATTCCTGGAAGGGAATTCTCTCCTCATTATTAGATTCTGTAACCTATATAAACAGATCTATGGAAAGCTTATGAAATTTTCCATGATTTTTTTTCACACAGGCCACAAAATCAAAGTCTTGCT
>NW_009202637.1:536-4899 GCF_000690835.1 Fulmarus glacialis | reverse complement strand
CCCTGACTCGACACTATTCTCAGAGAGAGAGTGAAGGAGAAGGCGTTTAAGATCGTGTTGGCCAGTTTTCTTTCTGCATCAGAGGTTTCGGCTTCCACGTTCCATTAACAAGTTTTGAGGAACCTAATCTGGAAGTCTCCAGGACTATACGTGTCCCCAGACAGTAAATAATATGCAGCATGAAAGGAAATTATAGTTAGTTATCCAGGCTTCACACACTGTAAAAATTAAGCTTCATTAGTCCCTCCTAGCACATAATTATTGGAAAGGCTGAGATTAAACCTTACAAATGGGCACTCCTCCAAATCTTATCTCCTTCTCTGTGGGAGTAACCTTTAAACTAGTGCAAGTAGGGCCAGCTCTGTTCCTGAGAGGGGTCCCATAAGCCCTCAGCACTGCATGGCTAAATCCAGGTGTAAAAATAAAGAAACTTGTCATAAGCAGGTTGCCTCCACTTCCCATCCTCAGTATTCACCCTACCTGAGCAGCCCCCTGCTCCCACCACGATTGCTCCTTGCCTCCGCTTGCTGGACTCACACTGTTGCCTAGCCCACCTTGCTTTGGCACCCCCGGCAGATGCTGAGCCCCCTCAGGGGGACCTTGCTCAGCCGGGCTCTCGCACAGGCTGTACTCAGTGCGCTGCCCGGTACCCTCCGTCCGAGGCTTTGCTCGGTGTTATTCTCCTCCAGGATCGTAGTCAAACCTACTAGTGTTTGCTGTGGACTCTGACCTGACACGGGGGTGAGGACAAGGTGACTGAGGGACACCGTGTGCAGGGGGGGAGCAGACAGGAAGGAAGATGCGATTAGCCACACTCACTGACTTCTGCTCTCGTGTGATTGCTAAACGTAGATTTCAAAAGACCGCAAGCAAACAACAAAACAAAAAAATGCTGTTTCAGGGCAGAGGAAGTTTCACCTGAGAAAGGTTTTTGAGATTGCAATTTTTAATAGATCACATGGAAACAAACCGAAATAAACAGGATAAAAAAAATACAGCTGTGTCTGAGCCTGTTCAAGGCTTGTAGGCTGGGGCTTGTCCAGGCCTGTGCAGCACAGGGACTCAGAAGAATAGCAGTCACTGTGGCCATGACTATCAAGCCAAAATCATGTTCGTCTTTTATGCTAACATACAAGGATAAACCCAAACCCCAATATTAAAATAACAATACTTTGGGCCTGATGGTTCTCTTGTATTGGTTTTGCACAAGTAACTCAGAAGAACCTCTACGAGCCCAGAATTGCACCAGGGGGAGGGGCAAAGACGCAACTGTGGTAAAATGATGTGCAATTAAGTATCGTCTGCATTTGACCTTGCAGGTGATTATCAAAGTCACACACATACCTTGCAGGTTAACTCTGGAGACAGGTGGCTGACTCGTTGCTGGAGATCGCCTAAGAGGGATAAAGAATACTCTATAAATAGGTATTATTTTATCATTTCAAGCCCTGATGGGAGTTCAAACTGCCATCTCCCACAGTTAAAACTCCTTTTTCATACTCACAAAGAAGCCCAAAACACTTTAAAATGATTTGGCAGTTAATGAGCAGTATCAATATATCTGTTAGGAAAACCCAAAGATGTATGTCCCCTGGCTAGGCATACACACGTGCTGGAAAGAAGGTATACCAGGAAAGATGTGCCATCATCCCACGCTGCCTTTGCAACTTTCTGCTGAAAATATACCTGGAAGTCAGCAAGGGCTGGTCTCCGTGGCTGAAGGGGTCAGTGGGTCCCCCAGAATCAAGGGCTTCTTTTTTTTCCTACAAGGTCCGGACTGGACCCTGAAGGAACGTCAACTGCTACACCAGTGTGCAGGCTGCAAGGCAATGCCATAGGTAAGGTGAGAAATGTACGGCTTTAAACCCTACCGTTAACAGTTTGAATTGCACCTGGAAGCAAGTAAGAAGATGCTGCAGTCACTAGCGTAAGCTCTGGAACAGCTGAAGGACATTTTTTTGACGAGGAGCAACAATTTCATCAGAAAAGTCTGGATTTCAGAAGGACCAAAAGCTACTTGAAAAATTGGTTCAAGTCAAGCAAACAGGGTCTGACTGGAAAAAGGGTGCAGTATTTCTCCAAATGTCAAAATATTTCATTGCGAGATTTGCCAAATAAAACTGTTAATTTTTCAAGTCGAAACCATAATTTACTTGGGAAAAAAGAGACTTCTTTTTTAAAGAAGTTAAAAAGAGTTGACACCAAAATCAAGATACTTCGTTTTGGATTGAATGCGGTATTTCAGGCTGACCAAAAACAAAACTCTGGGCTTTTGCTTCCCTAAGAAGTTTCTGATATATTTTAACTGAAGCCAGATTTCCCCACACTCTCTCTTAGCCAACCTCCTAACCCCAATTTTTTGAGTCAGCCACTGAACTGAAACATCCATTATTTGCCAGCTCTCCTTTGAAGCTAAAATCAAAGCAAGTGAGCGGCTCAATGCTGCTGCAATTGTAGCTCCAGGGGGTTCTTCAGAAGTGCTCCAGGAAGCCCTCGCTAACCAGGTAAGGTCTGCGTTAGCGTAACGCAGCTACAGTCCTGCTTCAAACCCTCGGCCCCAGCTTTCCGACCTGCCAGCAGCGCATTGGCTGCGGGGCTCCAAAGCCTGCTCCTGAGCAGCAAGCTCCCCTGGGTGCAGCACCCGCTTGCCGGCTGGGATTTCAAAGGCTCGGCTTTTCTGGAGGGAGTCTGCGGGACCCAGATTCTTCGAAGGGTTCAGCACAGGGCACACATGTTGGATGCCGACTTCTCTGAAAATCTGCCCCGACCTGCCTCTGCTGAGCCTTTGAAAAGCCAAATCTTGAAATCTCTAAAAAACAGAAACTCCCCAATAGGGACACCACGCCACGGCTGCAGCGCTTCCAGTATCTGGGGAGACGTGCTCCAGGTATCTCCAAACCCTGCACTGAGTTGCACAGACATGCCTTCAGGGGGGCGGGGAGGGATGAACTGGTATTCAGTAGGGTATTCCCCGCTGCAGAGCCTGAAAAGGGAACGGCATCGCCCCCGGCATCCTCGAATTAGGTCCTGGCTGTTGCCCATCCTGGTTTCTGCGGCAGCCAGGGCACAGAGACCCAGAGATCTGGGTTTCAACAGCACTGTCCCTTCTTAGACACCACCATGCTCAAGTGTACATGGCTCCCGCTTCCCGCTCCTTCTCTCCTGCTGGTGGGTATTAAGAGGAGTAGGCGCCGGATGCTTTCTGACCATGTCCTGGGCCGCATCTGCCAAACTCAGGCACTCCGAAACCATTAATCATACTCTCTTCTTTTCCAATCAGGAAACTGTTTTAAAAACCCTGACGTTCAAGTCCAAAAAATATGACTTCTAGTTGGTTTTTTTTCCTCCAGCCCTTAACATTCATATTTTCCAGCATTTCTGTAAATATGTGGGACAGCATCCTCTTTTTTGTTCTCGGGGCGCGGGGGTGGAGGAGAGGAAAAAAGAGGGGAGAGGAGAGGCTAAAGAAAAGCTGAGATTCTCATGATCCCCAGAGCAGAAGTTCAAGTAAAATACCACATATCATGAGACATATGATAAAATCATGAGCTGGCAGCATGGCTGTAACCCAGCAGAGCTGTTTGGAAACTGTGCGGGAAGCTCCGCAGCGCCTGGAAGCACATTCCGCCACGGACTTGGATGTTTGGTATATAATGGTTTAAACATTTAATGACTTTTACTTTGGCTGGCCACATGACTTTATACCTCAATCAAATCTGGGAATGTTTTCAAAAGGACACTGCAAGATGCCTCTGTGTCCTACAGGTTACGCCCTCGCTTCCTTCCGGCCTCGTCCAATTTCAGATTCCTCATTAGGAACTGCTGAAATGCTCGAGCTCTTCAAAAAAGCAAAGCTTAAAAAAAGGAATCTATTTCAGCCATCTGTTTTTCTACTAACCTCCATCTCGGAATGCGGCAGTTCCTTCCGATCAAAATTTGCAAACAGAAATCAACAGGAGGAAAACCTCACGCCTGGATAAAATGCTGGCCTTTATGTAAAATACAAGATTGCATTGGAAGGCAGAAAGCAGAGCCCACGGTGGGCACCCAGGCGATGCCACTCACACGTGCAGCAGTGAAGCAAGCCCATGGCATCCCACTGGAGTTGCATTTTTGCACCTCATCCTTCGGTTCAGGAGCCAGCGGGACACTTCGAGCAAGCAGCGCCTGCCAGTCCCAGGGTGGGATGGGTGGGTGCATAACCGACGTCGCCAGGAACAAATGATGCTGGTTTCACACAGAACAGCTCTCTTGGGGCAAAACAGGCCAGAAAATGACGATGACTGGCTCATTATAAATAGCTAAGGGGAAACGGTGGTTCCGGACAAAGGCGTAAAAAGGAGTTTGTTGGGTTTCTCCTGTT
>NW_009202637.1:0-325 GCF_000690835.1 Fulmarus glacialis | reverse complement strand
CCCACAGCCTCGTGCCTGGGTTTTTCCTCCTTGGTGTCTACCCTTTGCCCAGGACCGCCTCTCTTGTGAAACAATGGTGGAAATGCAGGGCAGCACCACAGCTTGACCAAACACCCACAATGCCTCGCCCCAAAGCCAAGGTGGCAAAGTGAGGAAGATACCACATCACACGCCCCCGACACGCCCAGAAACACATCGCCCCCGCTTCCCAAGCAGAAATAGATCGCTCCCTCCTCAGGCTCACCATGCTTTTCCACTCTCTCCAGCCAGGCGCCATGACTGAGCAGTGAGGGCTGCAATACTGGCAGGACAAAAGCCTCTCTCG
>NW_009202636.1:0-31103 GCF_000690835.1 Fulmarus glacialis | reverse complement strand
CCTGCGGGTCTCCGGGTCCCTCACCCGTGCGGGGTCCCGGGAGGCGGCGGGTTGCCCGGGCAGGGCGCGGGTCGGGGCTCGGCGTGGGAAGCGTTCTCGGGCTTGGCTTTTCCCAGTGTGCGGGCATCCCCTGAGCCCGGGTGGGGTGGGGACGGCTTCCCGAGGGCCCTCAGACCAGCCTGGGTGAAACGAAACCCCCAGCCCGCTTGGGACCCCCCCGGCGCACCGCCATTGCACTCGCCCCGTTACCTGTCAGCGTTTGCTCCCGCCCTCCTTTCCCTGTTACCTTTGCTTTATTCGCTTGTCGACTAATCCCTCTCCAAACAAAACGACTTTTGTTAGTAGGGCATAGCTGGGACTTGCGTGGGACTTGCACTTACACACGGCCCGTTATGTAACAGCGCTGTGTAAAAATGTATCAACTTTAGAACGTGAATTTCGGGCTAGTTTTGGTTTGCGTGGCTCGTGATTTTAGGATCAAGACGATCTGCAGAATTAACTTTTTTATTGTTAGCTATTGCAATGAAAAGATTACAGAGAGGAGCAGCGTAAGAAATCGGGTGGATTTTCAAAGACGGAAGGGGATGTTCTCAGTGGAGCTGACCCTCCCTTTCGCTGGAAGCCCATCTGGCAGGTGATCCCTGGCCTGCTGTGCTGCGCTGCTAGTGAGCTGCTCGGAGGCATCCATGTCCGAGTTCAGCAGTGGAGCTAAAAGGCTCTCTGAGAAACCTGGTTTCCAGTTTGGAGCCCCGAAGGGGGTTTACAGGCTCCTGAGTTCCTGGGGGTTTGGGCTTCTTTATTCCCTCTGAACAGAGGTGGTCTTCCAGAGACCACACACCCACATTCAACCGTGTTTTAAAAGTGACACTGTTGTTTCTCCTCTTGCAGTAGACTCAGAAAATTAAGAACAAAAAAAAAGGCAAAACCAAGTGTGTTTGCACAAATTTTCACAAGAATGCTGGTTTCTGTGAACTAGGGATTGTAACAATGCTGTGTGTCTTTCGTGAACAGGTGGAATCACTTTATCCACGTCCTGGCTGGGTTGAATTAGATCCTGAAGCGCTGTGGAGCCAGTTTGTTGGTGTAATAAAAGAGGCTGTACAAGGTAATGGCTTATAAAGTTTGAGAAGTTAATGAATTATTCGTCAAAATTAGTAAAGTTAGATAATTAGATAATAAGATTATTTATTTTTTAAAAGTACTGAAAATACATCACTGAGCACAGGTCTACAACATGCTTTAAGGCCTATTCAATCATTATGTAAAATGGGACACTTCAATTACTTTTTTCTTTCAGTGGGGCCAGATTAGGATTGAAGTAGAACCAGAAGCAGTGTGCGTACTCGATTTACATGTCGGTGACAGCGCCTTGTTGCTCCAGCTTTTTGTATATGTATCCTTCCCCAGTGTCTGTCTGCCTTCCTCCAGATGCTTCTGAGTACGAACAGAGAGTAGGTTTATTTTGCCTTCTGATTCCCCATTATTCTACTGCCGCTCTGTGTGTGTGGATGTGAGTGTTATGAGAATGAAAGCAGGATGCTGCATAGTTGTGCTCGCTCGATTACAACCCGATATTCCCACTTTCCCCATTCAAACTACAAACAGTTCTTACCATCCAATTTCTGTATTACCGTTCTTTTCCATTTGTACTTTAGCCTAAAATTTTCTAGTACTCCACACACTAAAACACGCACAACTCCCTTTTCTGCCAAACTTCTGAAGTTTCCCCCCCTACCTTTTCTGGATTCTGCTCTAACTGTGCACTTGCTCTCTACAATTCCCACGGCTTTCCCATTATACCAGCTCCAGCATTTTGTGATCCAGCATGGATCACTTTCTGTGCCACACTGATGCCGTGGACCTGTCAGCTGCACCCCAGCTTGCTTTCTCACAGTGCCCCAGCCTCCTTGTCATGTGTGTGTGTGTCATACTTTCTTTCAGTGCCTAAAGTTCCTCCTGGTCAGCTCCTCTTGCAGTTTGGTCTCCAAGTGTTGCTCTGCCTCCAAGCCTGGCTCAAGGCAAAACTGCTCTTGTCTTTTCCTTTTGAAGGCAGCCTAGGGGACAGGGAAAGTAACCATTACTAGGTGTAAGCTGCAGCTGATTATTTTGGGCTCTTGTTCTGTTTTCTCAGCAGCCACAACTGTCCTGTCGTAAGAATAGCGATGCCACCTCAACCCCTAGAGACCTTACTAGCTTCCTCCACTCCCGTTCTGTGGGGCAAATCAGGAAGCAAGATTTTTCAGCTAGTTTTAAAAGGGGAAGCTTTTCTTGTGGCCAAGCTGTGTGCACTGTCAGCAAGTCATTTTTAAGTGGTTATGTAATGTAAGTGAGCACAAGCCCAAACTGCTGTCAAAAGAAGCAGTCCCACCCTCCTTTTTACAGGGTTGTTTCAAGTCCAGAGCAGTTTCCTGAGTCAAATCACTGTGCAGTTGTTTATGCCAGCAGAGCTTCACGAATATTTGTGCCAGCGCAAGAGAGGGTGTGGTACCAGGGGCAGGAATGACTGTCATAGGAGACAGGAACACTTCAATTTACAGGGCTTGTGGAGCTGAAACGTGATTCCGTGCGCGGGTGGATGAGCTGATGTAGTTCAGTACTACCTAAAGGTGGAAACTGCTTCTGCCTGCATAGTCCCACCCCTGTCTCACACTCTGGTACTCGTTCAACCGTTCCAGGAGACAGCTTAGCTCACCAGCGTAGCTGAAAAGTATCTGTGCTTTGTCTCGTTTTGTTTTTCTCTTTGGTGGAAGTTAGCTCTACTCTCATTGGGGTCTAGAGAGCATGATAGTTGTCACAGGAAAAGCAGTGGGAGTGTGCAGCTTGTGGAGATGGGGAGGAGTAAGACATGCCACTCGAATCCGCAGTGAGCTGCGGCAGTACTGGTATGGCTTTGCCTTCAGTTTAGACCCAGCTGCTACTGAAAAAGAAATACTGCCATTCTTAAGCCACCCACTCCCAGGTCCTCCTCCCGTAACGCTCCCGCTACCAGCAGCACTTGTGCAGGCAGTTGGAGCAGGAAGCCTTGCGAAAGCACTGATTTAATTTTGGGCTGATTGAGGGCCCTGATACCACTGCCTGCGTGAATGCAAGGACCAGTGTAAGGGAAGGTGCAGCAGCACGTGTAGAGGTCAGCAGAGCAAGACATGCCCTTTCTCTATGAAATCCCTTCTGTAATTGTCACTTGCAGGCTGTCGATTGTAGAGTCTGCAGTATATGCTTATGCAAATGAGTAACTTTGCACATGAAAGTTAACATAAGAACATGTACGAGCAGGGCCTACTTAACCTGTGATTCGCTCAAGTAGCAGGATTGAGAGCCCTTCAGAGTAACAGTACTTTGGACAAAATAGGTAGTCTGTCATTTAAGCGGAATTTCTTAATGTATTTTTTTTTCACATAATTTTGCTTCTGGAAGCATGCGTGGAGGTGCTTGGAAAGCTGACCAGAGCTGCTTTGAAAACAGCTGTGGACATACTTAATTATTTACAGTTATGTGTATTAGAAAAAATGTTCTGTAGCAGTTATTTGAAGGTAAGGTTTAACAGCAAAATTGGTGTATACCCAAATGTACATTTTTATACTTCTGAATTTGAAGTATACTTTGTTGTATTCAGTGATAAGTGGTTTAAGCAAATTTGTTCTTACAAATTTTGAAAGATTGCTTGAGGAATATAATACTTAAGGTGAGACATATTATTAAAGTGATCTAAAAAATCATGGCATACTGACATTAATCTCTTTACTGCCTACAGAATCAATCTAGTTTTGTTTCTTTATGGAATTTCTTTCCACTAGTTTGTAAAGGTACCTACTCCTTCTGTTTGTGCTTTCGTTCACGTTCATCCATGTGAAATGCACATTTTAATTGATTATATAGACATATGTAACCTGCCTGCCTGTCTCTGGGATTGTTCAAGTAAAGTATCAACAGGCCTTTCAGAAGGTGGAAAGGGTCAGTGTGCCACAACTGCTTTTGTAAAATACATAGGTTTATTCACCTGGTTTGGAATCAGTTGGTCTGACTCAGAGTTCGCTGGTATTTCACTGCTCTAGCCACTTAGTTGGCCAGTCTGTAGAGATTTATATTCTTTTAAATTATTAATTTCCTAAGTATTCCATAGGGTTTATAGTTACATTGGAAAAGTTGTATTTTCGTTTGTTTCTTCACATAAGTGCTTTTTTTGTGTGGTTTGTTTTTATTTTTTAGCTGCGGGACTTCACATGAGGCAAATTGCTGGTCTTGGCATCTCAACGCAGAGATCAACTTTCATTACATGGCACAAGTATGTATATTGTGTGTTGTTTAAAATGAATTTGTATTAATTTGTATTCATAGAAGCAGACTGTAGAAATGTTGAACACGGTCAAGTCACAACGTGAAAGCAACAAATGTCAGTCACTCATATTCTCTTGTGTTTGCACGGCCACACCTTACAGCAGTTCAGAATGGTTTATTCAAGTGTATGTCCTTTTTGTTTTGTTCTTACTACTTTGGAAGAGATGAATACATATGTATTTTTTAATTCTGGTGAGAAGCCTCACACTCAAGATGTCCACATGCCTATTACTAATTCCTCAAACCCACCAGGACAATATGCATTTATTTTAGGAATTGACCTAGTGTTAAGTGTCCTGACTGGAAATGGTGAATGATGTTGAATTTTTTGGGCAGTGTATGTTCTGTAGTTTTAAATGGGAATGTTCAAATACTGTTTTTCAGGAGGACAGGGAAACCTTTTCATAATTTCATAAGTTGGCAAGACTTAAGAAGTGCTGAACTTGTGAATTCCTGGAATAAGTCCCTTCTGCTGAAGGTAAAACTGTGCTAAACTAGATATTGCTTGGACATACTAGAACTGTTTTATTTTTATGAAGAGTAAGGGCAATATATGAAATACTGTAAGTGTCCTGTTAACATGTTAATATGACGTGCTGTGCCTAAAAACATTTAACTGAGCAAGATTAGCATGGACAAGTACCAAGAAAAAACGCAGTACTGATAGCCTGAAGGTAATTAATTATGGGAAACAGTATCTGTAGGCCTAGCACGCATTTTGTTACTTTTTAGTCTTTTTGTTGTATTAAAATGTTGCATGTTAACACTGCTACAGCATAATTTTTGGATGTAGGTAGTTCCTGGCTGGCAGTGTTTTGGGTTTTTTGTTTGTTTGGTTTTTTTTTTAATGTACTCTTTGCTCAGATTATCTGTAGAAGGTACATCTTACGCTGCTCATTGCCTGTGCTTCATACCTTTAGAAGAGAAAGATTTGCTCTAAGTGAAAAAACTGAAGTTACTTTTCCTGTAAGTGGAAACTAACTAGCTCACTCACAATAAGAAGTTAAATTCTTGGGTTTGCCACTGATTTCTTTTGTGAATGAGAACCTGATTAATGATTAAATTGTGGTTAATCTAGTAAAACATGATTGAGCCTGTCTACTGTAGAACTTTCACTGGAATAACAGTATGTAACGCTGTCAACCACATCGTGCATTGTGCTCATATAGGTGACCTGCTTTCGTAATCTCTACCTATCTCTATCAGTGTGGCAGCAGAAGTCAGTAAAACAGACTTGCTTAGTGCAGCTGCTTTTTCCTGTGGTATTTGTTGTGGGAAGGCTATCTGTTGAAATCCTATGTAAGGATTCTCTAATAGAATTTTAGCTTTCTGAATCTAATCTCATGTCAGCAGCTTTCTTCTGTCTTGCCATCCTTTAAAGATAATTGATCAGAAATGTTTAAAGGGAGAGATTAAAAATTAAGTGACTGTTTTCTTTTGAAACAGGTAGTCCATGTTATTTTTACAGTGCTTCATTTCTTGACTGGGAATGATCGATACTTGGCACCAAGTTTTCTTACTTTTTCAACACAACAAACTTCTATGAAGTTGTCATGGGTTTTTAAAAACATACATGAGGTAAGCTGGAAAGGGAAAAATAATAGCTTTCTTAAGTTATAATAATGGCTAGTGACTTAGGTTGGTTGTAACCTCTTCAGTTTTGTCTTGCTTGTTCTTTTCCTCAAAAGAACCAGAATGAAAGATTTTTATCTGTGTTAATGTTCAAAGCCTGTCTACCTAAATATCTACTCATGTTTATCCAACTTTTTCCTCTGATTCTGGAAACGTGTAGTAGCAAAAAGTTTTCTTCATGCATAAGAAACATAATCAAATCACCTTATTTCACTTCATATAATTACGCAGTTAGTAATTGTACTTTGTTTTAAAGTTGTTTGCACTCTAGTTTTGCACGACAATTGTATTGATTTTCAACTGGCACTCTTATCGTTCCACTCTGCATTATTCCAGTGTTTACAGTTTCACGAATAATATCATACTGAACAATCAAATATTGCAATTTATTTCGCATTCTGTTGTAGTGTAAATTGGAAACTACACGTAAAATAAGTTGTGCTGGAATAGTAATAGAATAGTTTGGGTTGGAAGGGACCTTTAAAGGTCATGTAGTCCAACCCCCCTGCCATGGGCAGGGACATCTTCAACTAGATCAGGTTGCTCAGAGCCCCATCCAACCTGACCTTGAATGTTTCCAGGGATGGGGCATCTACCACTTCTCTGGGCAACCTGTGCCAGTGTTCCACCACCCTCATTGTAAAAAATTTCTTCCTTATATCTAGTCTAAATCTGCCCTCTTTTAGTTTAAAACCATTCCCCCTTGTCCTGTCGCAACAGGCCCTGCTAATCTAATGGACTAATGAACACTGAGCTATTTGTTACTGTATTCTTTGCTCTAATCCTTACCATTTTCCTTGTTTCTTCCTATTGTATTTATAACTTCAGTCATCTTATTTTTTATGTTAATTTTCAAGTTATTTTTTAAGAAAATCATCGATTTTCTACCCTGTGTAAAGAAACCCCAAAATCTTTTGAGTTTTGTCTTGTATTTTCTGTCACAAAACTAACTATTGAGAAGGTCAAGTATAATTTTTTACTGGCATGTTTTGGTTGGACCTGTTGACAATGTCAGGTGTGAGTTGGGAGGATTATAGAATTGAAGGTTATGCAGCTGCCGCGTTTTCAGTGTGAGATTAACGTTCTCCCATGTTTTGTCAGGCACTGATATTTAAAACATATGACTATCAAACCAAGAAGCTCAAAAATTCATGGTTCTTAATTACAGAGAATAATGTATTCAATCATGTTTTGAGTGAACTAGTTCATATGTTCTTTTTCTGAATTATGTAGTTGTACACAGTATCAATTAGTAGAAATTGGATGAAACCTGAATTTCCCATTTTAAAGCGGAAAAAAATCCCAAGGAAAATAACATTTTGAGCTCCTTACAGACATCATAAACCAGAAAACAATGGTTTTCTATTGTTCTCAAGCACATATTTTAAAATACACTTGTTTCTTCTATTTTTGTTAATTTTTTACTTAAGTGCAGTATGCAGGACCTTGTTTTCTTTATTCACCACTCCTTCACCACTGTTACAGTTGTGACTATAAAGTTTCCCTTCTTAAGGCTCTGATGCCACCGCAGTAGAAGATTAATTGCTTTTCTTGCCTTAGCAGCAACTGTAAGAAACTGTGCTTATTCTCCTTTAGGGGCATGAACTGTAGGATAACATTACTTACATAGCCGACTCGCACTTCTTTAGAAGAAATACTGGTAATCAGAGACTTATTTTCTGGGGACATTATCATTAACCATGAAGAAAATGAGAAAAGGAATCAGGAAATATGTTCCTCTTTATTGTACCCAGTTGTAAATACTTCTTTTGTATGTATATTTGTTCCCAGGCTGAGGAAGCTGCCAAAAAAAATAACTGCTGCTTTGGAACAGTTGACACATGGTTACTGTATAGATTGACTAAAGGTGAATGTTACAGTTCCTCTTAAATATTAATAAAACATACTGGAATCTAAGTAATGATGTTCATGACTGTCATTGATATTTCCTAGAATTCAAATACTTTTTTTTACAATTTGTGCTTGTTTTATAATTGATGAATATTGTAATATATTTACTGTTTAAAAAAAAAAAACCTTCTGAATTAATTATTCTTTGGGCCTGCCTGGCAGGGTAGTCAGAAAGGGAGATAATTATTCAGTGTAATCAACCTTTTAAGCATTTAAGATTTAAAGAGCACTACCAGAACTAATTGGCCTTGATTGAAGAAAAGTACTTGTGAAAGAAAAAGAACTTACAAGCTTCTGTCCTGAGGACTAATGCCTGAGCAATTGGGTAGATTATGATAGACAGTGATGCAATCAGTGTTGTACATGTTGTCAAAAGTACCTGTTTTCTTCTAGCCAGTTTCGTGAGGTAAAATAAGGTAATTAATATATACCCATTATAATGAGCAGCAAGTAAAGTTTGTGTGCTCATTGTATCATTATGACTTTGCCTATAGACATTCAGTTTATATTTCGTGGGAGCCACTGAGATGTTTAAAGTATGTTTAAAATGACTCTTAAATATTTGGATATCTAAAATCTTACTTTGTTCTTTTTTTTTATGGTAGGTTCTGTGTATGCTACAGATTACTCAAACGCCAGTGCTACAGGCATTTTTGAACCCTTTATGGTACGTGCTGTTCTGAAAAAATGTTGTTGCTATTTATTGTGCTTCTGAGAGAGTTGCTGACATTTTTACTTTTTCCATATTATTTCAGAAATGTTGGAACCCCACTTTGTGTTATTTACTTTCCATTCCAATGTCTGTCTATCCTCCAGTGAAAGACACAAGGTAACCATGAAGGCATATTTAAAAGAATATTATACCTGTTAAATTAATTGCCTTTAGGAAAATACTACATAAGCTGCACAGGCAAAGTAATATATATATATACACAAAAAAATGAAATTATTTTTATATGCAGCTGTACTTTTTTTAACACTACATTCAAAACTTTGTTTTTACTATCAGTATTTCTTAAAGTGATAGTTTTAAGGCTTTCTTTAAAATAAATCGGTAGCATTACCTTTCATATGTGATGCAGACCCAGGCCTTATATATCTAGATTTCATTTTAACAAAAAGGTCAATTTAGTGTTGTGATGTTGCTCCATAACATTTGTTTTAAGCTTCAACTTTGGATCAGCTGACTCTGAAATATTTGGGGTACCTATTCCAATAATGGCAGTGGTGAGTGAAAATGTTTTCATACTTAAATCTGTATATTTGTACCTATATTCTTTTTATCTAGCTTTGTTTAGTAAGTATTCTCTATTCCTTCTCTGTGACTTAACTACATTAGAATTGATTGTTGAATTTTTCTCCAAAAACTCAGTTTACAGCCTTAGGGGGAAAGGAGGAGAGGGGAATGGGAAGGGATTTCTAGAGGTTAAGGTCCATTAAGGTTAGATGACCAAATGATTAAGCACTGAACATAGGACTTAACAGAGCTGGGTTCTGCTCTAAGCTCTGGTAACATCTCTCTTTCTGGCTTAAAATCAGTTGTTCTATATGAAGTTGTGTAATGGGGTCCATCCTGGCTTGACTTCAGTAAGACTCTACAGAAATGTGAGAGTATTTGTTAATAGATCCACTTGTGGTACCTTTTATGTCTTTTTTTCACTAAAAATAAATGGAGAATAACATGTTCTTGCCTCAGTAGTTAGGATTTGGATAAGAAAAACCCATTATTTTTGTAAAGTGATGACTTGTAGAAAAATCTGCTTGAATTGAGCTAAATGGAAAAAAATGTCATCTATCTAACATTAATTTCTCTTGCTGTTTTTAAAGAATTGTAGACTCAATTTATCTGTAAATTTACTGTTTCACCAAGGCACAAACATAAGTAAACACATTTAATAACCATCATCATTGTTGAAAAATGGAGCATGGAATAATTTGGTACAGGGGGATAGGAGGGAAAAAGGAAGGTGAGACCTCAGAATTTCAACCTCCTATTTGGGGGAAGAGGAATTCAAGCCAAGCTACTCTGTTCTGCTCCCTGGCATTGCAAGTGCCCCGTTTATCCTTGACAAATACTAAAACATAAAATACTTCTTTTGTTTCCATAACATTTTTTTCAGTGTTGCTAGCAATACTACAGACGTTCACATTGTGTCCAAACTTGGTGTAATTTGATTCTAGTGATAAATCTGACTGTTGGAATGGCCTGCAAATACTTAAGAAATTGTAGATGAGTCCTCTCTTAATGCTCAATTCCTTTCTGAATCGTTATTTATATTCAGAACTCTGAAGTATTTGCATTGATATTTTAAAACCCAGTTGGTAGCTAACTTGTCGTATTGTTCTTGTTGGTACGGCAGGTAGCTGACCAGCAGTCAGCCATGTTTGGGGAATGCTGTTTTCACCCAGGAGATGTCAAAGTGACGATGGGAACAGGGGGTTTCTGGAATGTGAATACTGGAGAGCATCTCTTTGCGTCACGGACAGGTAAGCTAGTGAAATTTTAGTTTTAGAGTATTTCACGTTACTTGACAGCTGTTAATGGTGAGGGTACAAAAAGGGATAAAACAGGGCTATGCTTTTCCTTCTGTCTTTAGCTGTGGAAAAACAGCTTGAAAGTGTTTTCAGAACAGAAGACTGTGGAAATTTTTAATTAGAAATGTAGATCTTGGTTATCCTGAAATATGCTTCTCAAGGAGAGAATTTTAAGTAACATCACTAATAATTATGGCTGCTACCTGCATCCCTCCTTTTTTTTTTTTTTTTTTTTTCACCTGTTCTTCTTGATAGCAGTATTATACAGTGCAGGAATGGAGAAAAAGGGGATTGGTCCTCTGGCTTCTCACATCAAAATGTTCCAGTGGATCGCTGTAAGTTCCTCCTCTTGAGCCCTTATGCTTTGAAGTACCTGCAGTGAGATAATGCAGTATTAGCAATTATTAATTTTCTTTTAAAATACTAGAAATGGGCTCCCCAATGTGTTTCTAGTGTTTAAAACTCTGTTGTTCTGAACATTTGTGGTCTGTCAAGCTTGTTAATTTGTCATAGATGGCTATTTGTCAAAAGAGCAACAGATGATACTGAAGTAAATTTACCTGCACAATCTCTCTCTATGTGTCATATTTTTAAACAGTTACTAATTTCAGGAAGCCTACATTTTAAAATGGGAGGGGTGGGGCTGGGGAGGAGGACAGCACTGTGCTAAGGAGACTTTTACCAGCTAAAGTCTGGAAGGGCCTTGGCAAATACAGGAGATGTGTCAGAACTGAATAGCACGGACATTGAATTCCCCATGAATGCAAATGCTTTTTAGGTTAATTAATGTTGTCATTGTGATAATACTTCTACATAGGAAATCAGATGTATGTAGTCTGTGGAAATGTAATAGCAAAAACATGCTGTAAGGTTTTTCCATTTTGTTTTCTTTTAAGAAAATACATGGCTATTGTGATCTGATAGGAGTTGAAATCTTTAAGGCAGTGCTGTGAAACTTCTACTGGTTTAGGCTGTTATTTATGTTAAAATTATTTTCCCTATGTTCTTTGGCTCTTCTGTGGTGTGGTTAGTTAGGACAAGGTAGGTACCTAGCTTTCTCAGTGTCCTGGGCATGAAATGTAATGTGTTCAATCTTTAAAGTTGACATATGTATTTAAGACTGCGAGGTGAATCCCCACAGCATCCTTGTGCAAGCTATTCATTAGCTGCTGTTCTAGTTTTTGATCTACATTTAGTTGCTATATAGGACAGTTAAAAAAAAAAAATTAGTTCCTTGGAGAAAAACACTTCTCGCAATTCAATGATGGCAACATGTTGTATAGATTTTAAATCTACCTTTCTGGCAGTCTGATAGTTCGGTCATGCCAAGTGTCATGTTGGTCTCTTCCCTAAAGATGATCTTACACTACTAGAGATTCTGGTGTGAGCATCTTTAGGAAGGCCATCTGATGGACTTGAATTCTCTGTCCCTAATTAGTTGTCCTTCTCTAGGACTTTTGGCTCAGTGAATTGTTTGGTCTTGTTGCTTTGCAGCTTCACCTTTGGTAGAAAATAAAGATTGTAAGGGAGACCTGCACCAAGGATCTGGAGATATGTATATCACCTTTTTCCTTTCAAGAGGCAAATACAAACTTTAATCTAAATAGGTACTGCTAATTGTTGTCCCTTGTAAGCACCAGAGTCCCTCCAGCACTAACCAAGTTTCTGCAATTGCACTGGTACTACCATGCCACTCTTTTGGACACAGGCAAGCAAACTGGAGATGATTCTGTGTATATTAGCAAAGTCACCTTGTATATTAGCAAAGTCACCTTGAAAAAGTAGAGAGAATCCCTAGATCCTTCTGATGCTTTTCTGGTCCTATAGTTATTGGGACTTGTTTACTTTTGTTGCATTACCCATGATCTCTGAGTCCTGAGCAGGGTCCCATAAGGTCTGGGTGCTTTCTTCAGTCCAACAGTTACGGTACTTGGGTTGGGCAAAGCTTTTATTGCAGTGGCCACTGAATGCTTAGGTTCTTATCGAGTGAAAAACCATTCGTCCAGCTGCAGTGCTGGAGAACATCTACTGTTCAGCTAGATAACGAAGTCTTTTTGCTTTAGCATTAAAAGCAGTACTCTGCAGGACTTTTGTGCTATGTCCTTACTAATACAGATATCAAATAAGAAGGTCTTTGTGTTCATACGGACAGTTTTAATTAGTATGTCTCTCTTTTCTTTGTTAAGGTTTCAACATATCTGTGGGGGGGGCAAAGGGGAGAAGAAATTGTCAGGTTTATCCTCATTATTGGCTGTTTATTTCTAATGTAATAATATCTTCAAGCAGACAGCTCTTTGAAAGATGCTGTACTGTGTTTTCAAATAAACTAACAGTGTTTGCCCTATGTATTTCTGCCTTTCTTTTGAGAGATAAGGAAAAAAAAAAATTCTAAGTCATTGAATTTTTTTTTGAGTCACTGCAAAGCCAAAACTATTTGGTGGAAATCATAACTTCCTGCAGATCCCATCATGTAAACCATAGAAGTGCTAATCTTTTGTAGTTATAGACAAAGTATGTCACCAAATATTTTTAATGAGTTTGGATGTTTCTTTTGTTGTTTATATTAGGCAAACATACAGGTAAAATGCTGTAGTTAACTGGCAGTAGCCTTTGTTGGGGACAAGGATGGGCAAATTGTGGAACTTGTTTTCTGCTTTCTGTGTGAGGAAGCATTGCATATTGAAAAAGGAATAAAAAATATCACTTTCATCCTTTTCTATGAATAAGATCTGTATTCTAAGTTTGTGTTGCTTTTTGTTTGTTTGTTTATATGTCTGTTTTAGTATTTGTGCTTCCCATCTGAAAGCCCAGCCTTCATGTTTTATGTTTTGGGGAAGTAAATTCTGACTTTTTAGAAACCATTGGGGAAAATTAGATAGATTGAAAACAAATAGGAAAACATTGATAAATTTTTAAGTATATACAATCTCTTATCATTTAAAAAAAAGTAAGTGCAGATAGCTCTTCTCTTTAGCTTAAAGAGGGGTTTTTTTGTAATTTGATAGTGGATTTTCGTTTTAGATTAATTTTGGTTTAACAAATCGTTGTTCGAGTATCTTGTAATCCCATCACTAAATTTTTAAACAATACGTTTAACCTCTATCAGTGACATTTTTTTAGCTTGAATTCTGCAAAGGAATTGAATAAAACCTACTTTTTTTTTTTTTAGTTGGGTTTATTGTGCGGGGGGTGCTTGTATATGTTTTTCTGGAAACATTTAACTAGGTGTTTTGTTTCATGGAAAATAATTAAGGTCTCTATCCACTGATTGGTTGGAAGATTGGGGAAGAAGTTGTTTACTTAACTGAAGGCTGCATGTCAGACATTGGTACTGCCATAAAATGGGCTCAGGATATAAGTAAGTAGTTCTTTAATTTTACAGAGGGTAAAATATAGTACTACTTAAGAAACTGTTTTATGGGGGTTTAGTTATGTTATTGGGCTTGGGTTTATTATCCATAATTGAAGAAATTAGCCTACATCTTTTGGACAGCGGAAAATGCACAGGCTCATTAATAGGTTCTCTGCTGAGTGTGTTTACTGCAGGGAGTTTGGTTTGCACAATCATCTCCTCATCAGACTCTGCCTCTCAGACCCTCCTACCTATGTAGGCTTTTATTTTCCTGAAACATTTTACTCCTCACTTGCTTTCTCTTGAACATGACAAACTTCCTGATGCCTTCTTTTGTTTTTTTTTAACCTGGTATCCAGACTTGAATAGAAATGGTGTAAAGGAGACCTGTCTGAAGTTAGATGTGTGCTGTTTTAGGGTATTTGGGCTATTTTAGGGTATTTGGACTTGAATTTTCAGTTGAGAAGCACAGAAATTGATTACTGATTAAGTCTAGGTAGGATGATTGTAAATGCAATATTCCACAAACAGTTGCTGTAATGCTTTTGAGAGATCTCTCGCTCTACATCTCAGAATTAATAACAGGTTTGAGTTACATGAAAATAACGTGAAAAACTTTATTTTTAAAAGTAACGGTGTCATGTATGTTGCTTCACATAGAAGTAATGTGCCTTTTGACAGTGACTATTATGTAATGAAAATATTTGCATTCCAGATTAATAAAAGACTAAGAAAAATACTAGCTCTATAGTAGCTGATGTTCAAAACCACTGATTATTTATAGGACAACTTTTCTAAGTGTTCTAATAAACTATTTACTTGGTTTACTTAGAAATGTAGTACACATTTACTATGGTGCAAAAAAGGAATTAGTGTCTCAAACTTTGGGTTATCTGGGAAAGGTTTTCCTAAAGTGTAGCTCACCACAAAATTTCACATTTCCTGAAGTTGTCAACTTCTGGTGCATATGTGCATGTACATGCTCATGTATGTGCCCTTAAGGATTAAGTATGACTCAGATTGGTCCTCAGGTCTTCATTCAACATTTGATTGAGCCTACAGAATAACAGCCACTAGTCTTTTGAGGAAATCGCTCAATTCAATACACAGTTCAGTGCTGCAGATAGAAGTATCAGTGGTACATATATAAGCTTGCTACTTCAAATTCCATACTTAAAATGGATACTTATCCATATAGAACTTATCCATACATAAAATGGATATTATTGGTATATGCAGAACAATAGTATAAAGAATTTTTAGCTAGACAGTAGTGAAATGGACATGACCTACAGTTGTTACCACAGGCAAAAATTGGGGAAGTTTTAAAGGGAGATAAAAAAATAGGCATGCTGCTATAAACACTTCAATAAGTAAGACCTTTATTTTCTGGAAATATGATTGCAGAGAAGCAGAATTCAGAAACTTTTATCAGCTTTACGAATAAAGAGAAGGGTAAAACTTTTGCTCTACAGAAGGAAAACACAAGGTAAGCTAATGACCTCAGTAAGGATGGTGAGGCTCAACGTGGATGAAGATGAGACATATAATAGTGGTAAAGGTTTGGAAATAGGAGTTTCTGCAGCAAGACAAGCTTAGTTTACTGGGCTTCTTTTAGTGGGATCAGTTCACTTCTAAGAATTTTGAAAAAGTAGTGTGTGGAATTTGAAGGTGAAGGCAATCTTACATAATTTTTTCATTTTCTGTCCTGACATAGAGGTACTATATATAGTTCAGTAACAGCAAATACAACAAGAAGGAAAAGATGTGATTTAGGCTTATTAGTCTGGGCACAGTAGAACCCAAAGCTCTCAAACAAATTTATGAAGGTTACAAAGGTAAATTGAAACTCCTGGTAAGTTACCAAGATGGGTTTTTCAAAGATAAATTGAGCTACTTTAACCTAATTTATCTTTGACAGGAAAATTTACTTTTTAGACAAGAAAAAGCAATAGCTGTCATTTACAGGAGACCTCTAGTCTTCTGTAAAAACACGTTATGTGGCCATATAAGGACATTATTAGTTAAAATACAGAAGATGGGTGTTAGTACATGAACTGCATGTGGGTAAAGAACAAGCTAAAGAGGGATGTCTATGAAATTGTGAAAGGAGATATCTGGCTAGACAAAGAATAAAAGTAGTGTCTGTTAAAGAGGTGGTATTAGGACCTACCTTATTTATATTTATGTGTCAGTTACTTGTAAAAATATTAAAGGTGATAAAATATGATGCGTATTAAGGACTATCCCTGTAGTCATTTGGTGCTTGGGCTGACAATAACAACATCTTTGGCGGGAAAAAACATTTTTTGTGTTTTGCAAATCTAGGTTTTTAGCATACTTAGGGTGCCATTGTTAGCATTCTCAATTCCCATTTATGTCTATTTGGAAAGCTAATGACCTCTTACAGGATGTAAAGATTAAAAGGCCTTAGCATAACAGATATAAGAGGATCCTTTTGCGTTTAGTCTTCATCTGAATACGTTGGGTTTTTTTAATGTGACTGATGGATATGAGATACAGGAGAAGTGATCATTTCCCTTGGAACATGTAGTTCGAGAATATTACAAAAGGAAATAGTCTAACTCGATCTTTGTCTCTTAGTAATGTATGAAGAAATTGAAGTAAATAATAAAAGCATATGACTTCCACATCTTTACAGATCTTTTCACCGATGTAGATGAAACAGAAAAAATGGCACAGAGTATTGTTGATTCTCAAGGCGTTTGTTTTGTTCCAGGTTTTCAGGTAAAATTATTATTATTAATACATTTGAGAATATATTTTTAATAACTCAGTTAAAATTTTAACTTTTACATGTTTAAATGTAGTGATTTTCATCTTATCACAGTATTTACTCTGTACTACTCGGGTTCTTATTTTCTGTCCCTCACCACAACATATGAAAATCATTGTCATATGAGAATGCTTAAACACCACCTCCTCCATGAGAAAAACCCTATGAAATAGGAAAATTATTTCCATTTTGCAGATGGAGACCTGGGGGACAGACAAACTAAATGACTTGCCCACAGTAACTCAGGCAGCGCCTGCAGAGACAGAAACTGGTCCCATAGCTTTTCTGCCTCATGCAAAGCCTTCACTGAGGCAATACTTCTAAGCACTGTTCTAAAATAATTCATTTTATTCTGCCTCTTTTCAAGATGTAGGTTGCAATTCATCAGAATACTTAAACATACTTAAATATGAACAAGATTGCAAGTTCTGGTGTTACGAAAAGCAAAGATAGTAATATTTAGAGACTTCTTTGATATGCAGATTTTAATCTGAATTAGATTTTTCCATTTAAAATAGGGTTTGTGCCTTGTTGCTGAGCACAATGAGTGAAGAGTTCCTGGCATTTGTTCTCCACTTTAGTCCCCTCCATTTCCCAGTAGCTTGCTTTTACCATCCTCTCTATTTGAGGAACTTCCTGCAATTGCTTGATCCCCTCTGGGTCACAAGCTCTGGGTTCTTTCTACTTGCTTTCCATTTATGCTAGAGACTTATGTGTCCTCATGTCTGTCCTTTCCACCTCCGATTCATGATCCCTCTTGAGTTTTTTATATGCAGATATGAGTTTTATATACAGATGTGAGTTACTGTCCCTGTGCAGAGGCAGCAACAAGAGTGATACTGATACTGCAGTTCAGTCTAGCATATTAGTCTAGATTGGAATTGATGGGAATTCCAGCTAACACATTACATTAAATGACAAATTGTGATAGCTGGGGAGCTGACATACTGCCTATTCAGCTACAAAGCAGTTGCTTCCAGTATGTGCTGTGGGGGTTGAGTAATGTCTGCCATCAGCTGGTTCTCTGATGTATAGACAACTGATGTTTGAGCCTGTCAGGTGTTCAAAAGTTACTGTGTTACCCAAACAAAGAAAAGCCATTAAGATGAAAACAGTATTCTTTTTTTTTTTTTCTCAAAAATCACCACCGTCTCTTTTCTCTTAGAAGTCTTAGATAGTAATTTGTTAGTTTGCATACATACTTTTTAGAGCTGCGTGGAATGTCTTCGACAGCTCATCTCGCTGTGTGGGTCCAAAAGTGCATTTTATTTTGATCTTCATTGGTCTACCATACTCAGTTTGATCATTCCTAGAACTAGTGTTTTTTCTAAAGAAACTTAACATCTTTAACCTCACCTTTGTGTAAGTCCTGTATGTTAATGGAACAAGGCAAAGAAAAATTTCATTTCTTCTGCAGGTAGCCCAGCTAGCTTCTCTCAAACAGCCGACCTAATCATTACATTTATTTTTAGGGGTATAAAACTTGATTATGCTGAGATGCTTCCATTTAGCATTTACTGTGAGTAATTGTGCTGTGAATAAGCAAATGTTGACCCATGTCAAATTTTAGTATTTGCAGACAGGAATCCTGAGGTAGACAAATGTTAGTCTGAATCTTTTTTGAACCTTTAAGTCTATTAATATTCAAGTTCTAGAGATGTTGGTAAAACCTCTTTTTTTGTTTGGTTGGGTTTTGTTTTGCTTTGCGGGTTTGTCTTCCCCTTGCTTTCTTGACGCTGTCTCCAGAAGAAACCCCAGCTAGCTTCTTGGTAAACATTGATTCAGTCTCTTTTTCCTGAATTCTAATATTCCCAGTCCAAATTTAGAAGCTGTACTTGGAAAACTGAATGAATTTCTCTTTAACTGTGACATCTAGTTACCACTAATAGTATCCACCAATGTGAATTTCTTTGCCTTTTAAAAGCCCTGCTTATTTCAGTGGAACGTGCTTAGCTAGTATACTCACAGTAACAAAATCTGTATCAATTTAGAAACTCAGTGGATTAAATAGTATGAAAAGGGACATGAACAGAGTTGAACACTTCTGGGACTGTAACATATGTCAGCTTAGCTTCACTGGCTAGATGCTAACTCAAGTTGATTTTATGGTAATGTTTTGTAGACCTCAAAACGATAGTGGTTGGGGAGGGTTCTTATGAAGCCTGTATGTTCGTTTCCTACACAGAGTAAAATATTTCTCTACTCACCCATATTAAGGCAGTAAGTTTCTTTCTTACTGAATTCTATTGCTGTGATGCAGCACACTGAAAGGAGCATCATTGTGAAAGTGTATTTCAAATTGAGTAAATATGTGCTTTAATCATTTTTCCTCTTACTTATTCTGCTAGAAACGGGTTTCCAGGGTTAATTTGCTGTGGTTAGTAGTAACAGCAAAAACTTAGGACTCTTCATTGGGGTGTATGTGTATATATATATATGCACTGCTACTTTTTTTTTTAATGATTGATTCTTTCAAGATACTCACCCTTATGTAGAATATGAGTCTATGCTTTTTAGTTTATTATCTTGTATATGAAAATCTGTAAATTTGGAAGCCATGGATCCTTACTATGCTACTGGGCTGGACAAGTGGTTCCATTCCTAGAAAGGGAAGGGTACTTGTATATGGAAAAAAAAGAATATTTTCTTTTATTTTAATGCAGAAGTTTCTTCTGTTTAGGAACTTTTGCAAAATGCCAGTTTTCCTTTTGACTGTATGTACCTATCCATACACTTGGGTTTTTTTAACGTATGATAGCATTTTCTTAATTTACTTTATAAATATGTGTGTATGTATTTTATAAGCATGAAATTCAAACTTCTGGTAAGTGTTGTCATAATTGATATTTAGCACAATACAGCTGGAAAGGATTGTTTCAATTTAAAAATGACTGTTTACAGTGAAAATAAGATTTAACATTGTCACAAACCAGATATGGACCAGCAAACTAATATTTTGTGATAAAGTTCATCAGAGGGGTGGAAAGGAGATTCATCAATCGTTCCTCCAGTTCTCCTGCAAAAAGAGGACAACTTAGTGATCATTAGAATTTTAGCTGGACTCTGTTTTTCAGTGTCACTGAAAAGAGGCTGCAGTATAAACTAATAAAAAGTATTACTATCCTTTTCAGTGTTACTTTTAAAAGTCAGTTCATCTTTTTTTTCAGCAGTTCAGAAGTGTTTTAAAAAAAAAAGCATGTGTGTGAAATCTTGCTAGAGAACAGCAGTATCAGTGTGCCCTGTCCTAGATACTTAAAGCGTACACTATATGTATTTTAAAGAGAAGTCATACAGATTAGTGTTATTTAGTATGTCAAATTTCAAAGAAGTCACTTAAACCTTTGAAAGAAGCTATTTAAACTGTTCACTGAGTTAGCTAAAATAACACTATATACCTCTTACATATTGTCTTCAATTTTCTTCTTTCACTATGCTGCCTGTAATTGTCGTAAGTCATTTTTTTTTCTTACTATTTGACTCCTTTCTCAAAAGCCTACAAATACAATTCACTGAGCTCATGGTGAAATCTTTTCTGCAGGTTTCTGTGAATGACCCATATTTATGTGCCTCTTTCATGGGGCTGAAACCTTCCACTACCAGAAACCATCTTGTACGAGCTATATTGGAATCCGTAGCTTTCAGGTACTGCTTATGGAATTATCTTCCTTATGTTTTCTTATGTTTGCTTTTATTTTGATCAGCAGTGTTAAATGGATACAGGGACGTCTCCAGTTTGTAAAATATAAATTGTAGTAATCCATAACTGTTACATTGAAAAGGAGTTTTAGCTGCTTTCCTTTTTTTTTTTTTTTCCTTTAACATTTTACAAATAAACTCATGTATATAGAAAAGGGTAGAGATCCTTTGTGTTTAGATCTTCTTCCATTAAATGAAATGGTTTCAGAACAAGTCAAACTTTCAGCCTTCAGAGGTTCTCTTTAAAGAACAGCTGGATAAACTCTGATTAACGCTCTGTCAGCCTACTTTCCTCACTCTAACCCGCTCGTTACATCAACAATTGCATCTTGTCTGTAGAAACCTATCATCAGTTTCAGGTGGGAATAAATATACCTTCTACAATGACTTGCTATAGAATGGGCCGTGATTTAGCTGTACTTGTGCCTTTGTAATGATGTATAACAAAGACCAGTTTCAGTCCTTCTTTTTTGTTTTTTTTTATTTATGCATTTTGGAAGCTTGTTAGCTATTGCAGCAGTTCTGACACAACTGAGGCATTTTTTGCCTTGTGTTTTATTTTCTGACTATGTAGATACTGGAAACACTTTATGGAATATGTAATGCTTAATTCAACTACATATTTTTTTTAAAGAAACAAACAGCTTTATGATATCATTGTGAAGAAGGTACGCATTCCTCTTCAAACTATTCGGTAAGTTCCGTGTAACTTTTAAATTTGATATATGGGAGTTTGATTTAAATAGGTGTGAACTTTATTACGCATTTTATCTTACTGTAAAAATTCTGCTAAGAAATAGATGACTACCAAGCCAAATGTTAATGTAATTTTAAAAGTGGCAGTAGAGACTACCTACGGAATGGTCAGTTATTAATTAAACCATTGGCATTGGTGATTGTTAGTAGGTGAGTAATAAATTGCTCTATTTTTTTTAAAAAAAGCAACTTCATGTTTGCAGGTAGCACTAGAGCGCATATAGCAATGCCTTCTACAAAAGTCATTCTACCCTTTATTATCATTCTTTCACACTGAAATTTTTTGTGGTGAGTCTGTCACAGACTGAATATTTTTTGAAGACATCGATTAAAACTGGATCTATTTGTGAGGGGAAGAGGAAGAATATTTTTACAATTCAGTTGTCAAGACATTGGTTTTGCTTCAGTCTTTGAAGAAGCAAATCAAATTTAGTGAAGTAACCGTGATCCCTAGAATATGCTTTTCACAATGTCTTGGAAAAATTTAGCTGAATTATGTGTTGCTGGAAAACTACGTTGCACATTTCAGTAGGTACTTCCTTTGGACAGACCAGTTGTCTTTAGAGCCTCAAGCACTCTCACGCTGAGAAAGCTCTCCAAAATTTCTCCTTCTGGCAGCCAGGGGTCCCCGTGATACCACAGTCAAGAACAGAGAGGAGCACGTTCCTGTCCCTCTTGTGGCTTTTTTTCTGATACCCATGCAAAGGAAGAAATAGACTGGCAGGCATGTAGATAGTTGAGAAATCAGAATTTTGAGTAGTGGAAGAAAAGTGAAAGTACAAAGCGGGGGGTGGGGAGGGTGTAGAAGTTTCTGTCTTCCATCACGTACTGGGACAGAGTAGGCAAAGATGAAGGAACAGCCAGGAAGGAAAAGATGAAAAGTATTGGAATTTTTTATTCCTTAGGGAGCTTTTTTTACATAGAAAATTGCATCCAAAAATTTGAGAAGTCATATTAAGACTGCAAACTGAAAAATAGGAAGTGTGGAAGTACTGCCTAGGGAACATTAGAATTCTGATCCCATTTACACTGTAATGTAAACTTTAAATTGTATGATCACGTTCTGTTTTATTCATTAATATAAAATTGCTGTTTCATATAGTGACTGTAATAGTTAACTATGATCAGTAGCAATTCAGCTTGTGGATTAAGCATTAGAAGATAATGAGATACACTTAATGGGTTTTTCAGTAGGGTTGTAAACTGCTCTCCAATCCTTTTGTTCTCACATCTTTAGTATCTATCCATTGCCTTTGATTTTGTTGTTGTTGTTGTTTTTACCCCATAAATATGTTCCTTCCCTTTTTATCTGTTGTCCTGTATCCCTCGTTTCTTCCCAGTTTCTGGCTCCTACAAGCTCCTACAAAGTCATCGTTTTCATTAGTCCTCTGCATTCCTATTACTTCTCTTTGCTTGTCTCAACACCATCAAGGAAAGCACGGAGAAGGAACCCTCAGTTTTAGTCCTCATGTCTATGTTGTAGCAGTCTGCAGCACCCTTTACAAGGATGATCCTGGTGGTCCCTGGAGTCCTGGAATGTCATGTATTTACTTGTTCTGTGAAATAGCACATCCCCCAGTCAAATGGCATGTAGGAACTTTGAGCTAGAAGATGTACTGTACAGACTGAATCTTCAAAGTACCTAGCAGCAAAACTTACCTAAATGTAAAACTGAGTATTTGGAAATTTTCTTTCTTTTTTCCCCTTGTAGCTTGAATCAAATGGATGTCTTATTTTTACAGAAGAAGGAAAATGCATGTCACTTGGCATTAAGAAAGTGACTTTGCCAGTTAAAGGTTTTTATGCTGTAGTGTAGAGGTGGTAACCCTGCTTAACTGTATGTACAAACAAGCGAAACCCTGTAACATCGCCAATCAGGCAGTGACTCCTGATTTTACTTTCAGAAACAGCCAAAATATTTATGCAAAAGTTTTCTGAGGCATCATGTAATATAGAAGATTTCAGCTGGCATATTTGAATTGAAGATTTCTAAGCAACTGTTAAGTGTTATTACCCAACGCTTTCTATAGTAATAAACAGTAGATGTCTTTACTGCACCACATTTATAGAACAACAGTTCCATACCTGGCTGGTATTGGAGTCCAACAGTATAACAAACCAATCTATGACAATTCAAAGATCGCTTTTTGTTACAGTTATTTTTTGTTTGCAAGAGTGACTACTTTGCACCACTAGTAATCACTCTCAGATGATTAAAGATCAGCATTGACAAGTTCTAACTTTCTCCATTAAAAGGGTCGTCGACATGATGCAATTAGGAAAATAGATAGATGGAAGCCTCATTCTCATAAAAAGAAGCAACTGTGAAGGCATTTTAGCTAACTAGTACAAAGATTTGGTAGTAATGAAAAAAATACTTTTCCAGATCTGAGAACACTTGAAAGGGTTTGTTTAATGTAATGGTTTTGACTATTGTCATGTTGTGGTGATAATTATATAAAGGTTCTGTTATAAACCCTAACATTTCAACCAGGATGATGTATAGTTTTAGAAGACGGAGCTTTCAAAGTTTTTGATAATGTGTCTGTCCTGTGTCCCTGTCTGTCTACCATTCCTCCCCCAGTTTATAGGCATTCTTCTTTTTTTCCTAGGCACCTTGTGCTGGCCTTTAAATTTGCCCATAAAATGGAAATGCATTTGTGCATGAGTGATGGGAAGATTTATGCATAGGTGTGAAACCCCAGAAGTTGTTTTCTGAAAAGTTGGCAATAAGCATTTAAACTAAATGTGTTTTTTTTAACTTCTTGTTCCCCTCTCCCTATAGAGCTGATGGAGGTGTCAGTAATAATAGTTTTGTCATGCAGATGACTGCAGATTTAATTAATAAGAAAATAGAAAAACCTGCAAATGCAGACATGTCTAGTCTTGGTGCAGCTTTTCTAGCAGGCCTTGCTTCAGGTATGTATATATTTAAAGGGGTTTTGTTTTTCCCTTCATAATGCACGTTTGTAAATATGGAGAAAAAAAAAAATCAGAAAAAAACAGGGCATAACTTCAAATAATTGTAAAAACTCCCCAAAGGATTTACTTTAGCCATTTTTGTGGGAATCCAGGGTAAGTAGTGTTTACGTTTCTCTGCACAGTGCTTTGTACCCATGTACTTGTATTTGATGGGCCAAAGAACAGATATCATACATAAAGCAAATCAAGGACCTTATTTGTATCTCTGACACGAGATCGGTGTCCGATTTGCTGAGCAGTTGTATGCTTGTTTAGTTTTACATTAACGAATAGCGACAGTGAGTTTAATGTGAAAAGTATCTGCACATATGTTTGTGAGATTCATTTACATTTGGAAGGATGTACAGCTGGAGAAGGAAGAGGTGAACCCTACCCTGCTGCCTGCCTCCTGCCGGACGCGGACACTCGCCTTCCCTTGCCCTATTCGCCGCGCCTGGAGCGGTGCTCGGTGGGGATGGATCACGTGACAAGGAAGCTGCCGTGCTTACGTGCAGCCCTGTCATTCCCACTGACCCTGCGTCCTGTCATCTGTGAACCGAGTCTTTAAGGTTTTCACAGAAATAAACGCAATGGAAGTACAAAATAAATTATTAACAGGGAAAAAAATCCAGCTCTACTCACACAGAATTGTTGTATATAATTAACCAGACTTAAAACTACAAACTGACCATGGTTTTGCTTAATGGAAGTATATGTTGTAGGTGGTATTAACTTCATTCAATTGCCTTGATATGTGAATAAGACAACTGTAAGATAAAAAATATATGCTCAGGTAAGACTTACTCAGCAATTAAAACTGTAAGAAAGCTGCAGCCCTTGATAGACAAGAATGATTCAATAGCATAAATTAATCTGAATACATAACACCAGCTGTTTTCTGCCATTTATGCAATTTTTAAGACAATAGGAAAGCAGCTAGTGCTAAGTCTTGGTTTCTGTGGCCCTTCCTCATTGAGAGGGATCTGCGGCCGAAAGCAGAGTGTGGATGAAACCTAAGGGAACTTCAGTGTACCAGGACTGTTCCTTGGAAACCGTCCCAGTTAAGCAGATGTGCTGTTGTCAGGATTCCAAAGAAGTGGATGCTATTGGAAAGGAGTTTCACAATGTTAAAAATATGCTTCCCTCTGAGAAAGTTGTTGGTTGAGTAAAGAAAAGCTGTCATGATTTCTTACTGTGTTTCTGCTTTGGATCTCTTGGAAATAAATTAAAACAACTCAAAAATAACATTTGCAGTTGAGTTTGAGAATGAACTTTCTGTTTATAGGATTTTGGACTGACAAAGAACAACTAAAGAAGCTAAGGCGAATAGAAGCAGTTTTTGAGCCCCACAAGGACTTGGAGGAATACAAACCTGCTATGGATACCTGGCTACAAGCAATGAAATGCTCCCTGCACTGGTAGAAATTGGCATTTTAATTATAGAAGAATTAAAATGTTTTAATTCATGTTTTTAAAATCTTGGCATTAGCGGGACAGTAAAAAGCATAACTGAAACTTCTGATGGTGTATATATAAAGTTGTACGGTACTCAGTTACCCCCCTGCTGCTAGATTACTTACCACACCACAATGAACCTTCGTATCATCCCTGTGACAGCTGTAGTCCAGCTGCAGCATTTGTGTCCCTTCAGTGACCTCCTTTGGGTGGCCCAGCTGCTTGAATCCTACCATGTACTAGAGATGGGGAGTTTTTTCCTATGATGGGTTTTCTACTGAGGAACTCGCCTCCCTTCTGATCTTTAAAATCTTTGGTATGTTAATCGTCAAGGAAGGGTAAAAGGCACATACACTTCCCTAGGCATTTCTAAGAAATGTAAAGTGATTTTTGGGGGGTGGGTTGTGATTAACTTGGTTGTGTACAAAGATACTTTCTTATTAGTAGCCTGCTACCACCTTTTGGTTGACTTTGTCAGGAAGCATTTGACGCAGCTCTGTGATGACATTTTTGTGCGCTAAATTAAGATGAAATAAAAAAGCAAATAGGCTTTCAGTACTCCATTAAAAAAAATGTAGCTGATGGTTCCTATCTAGCTTGTAGCTCAATTTTTAAAAATTTTATAAAGACCAAAAGCTATATTATCTGGCATGGCTAATACAAATACATTAAAAGTAGTTACAGGTATGCTATCAAACTTGTAAAAATCTGTAGTTTTGAAAATTACTATTTTCAAGACCATTGTTAAATCCTATTATTATTAGCTAAAAGGGGGTCAGAAGTCTATTTTTGAAGCTATGAATTACTTTTATATTTTTTAAACAAATAAAATTAATGTGTAGTTAATTATTATGTATTTGTTAATCACTAATCTTAGATTATTACAAATTTCTCAGAAATATGTGTAAATCAGTTTCAAAAATGTAAAATTATTAAACATTTTCATTTCAGAATAATATCAAATTCAAGCTGTGGGGGATTGTGTTCCACAGACACTGGAGACGAAAAACGTTTATAGATTTAACATTATTGAAGAGGGCCGAAGAAATATAATTCACTTTTTCTCGTGCTGAAACATGGAAGGTCAAATAATACACCATTCCCTCAGTTTCTTTCACAGTCAGCTACCATGAGTGGGAGCATCTATTCTAGCTGTGTTCTTCTTCAAACTAGATCTTATTTGCCTGTCACCCTTAGCTTAACGTACCATTTTTCTTACTCTTCTGTTACTTTCTGTCCTTCAACCTGTGCTACATCTTGGCACGTTTTTTTTTCTCTGGGTATCATTCAAGTTGCAGAGACCATTCTCTCCTGAACCTACTTTAATGGGAATCCTGAACTGAAGTCCAGAAACAGGTCTCTCTGCTGATTTCTAGTAATATGGCAGACTATACCATCTATTGTTGATAGCTCTGTAGATACTGCTTTTTTTTTCTTTTTGGACCATAAAATACGGCTGTCCAGGTGCCAAGACTCTTAATATAAAGTCCATTGATGAGGTTTCCTCCGCTCCTCCTCCTGCTGTAAGGTAAGAACCTGTAGTTACAGGATATGTGGAACACTTGCTTTGCTTCAACACCAGTGTTCAGCTTGTGATTTTCCCAGTCATCTCAACCTCGCTGCTAAAGAAAATGCTCATTGGCAAGAAGGTTCTACTAGGCCAAACAGAAGGGCTTTCAGTCTGGCATTTTGAGCAGAAGTTTGTGGCCTCAGTCGCTGGTTTTCTACACTTCGTTCTCACTGTAGGAGTTTAGTTTCATTGAAGTCTGCCTAGGGGTAATGTCCACCTATTACCCTCTTGATGAAGGCTCCTTTACTTATGTTCACTTAATAGTTTTGTGGTTTTGCTGGGCTTGACTGGGGTTCCCGCAGTGTTCCCAGATGGAGCTCTAATGGGAGCTGAACCTGATTCTGCTCAAATCACTTCGCTGAAGGTGATTCAGCTAGCCGCATGCCTCATACTGCACCTTTACACGGCGGTGGTTTTCATCCTGGCCATAAGCACAGCTAGAAAGATAGAAGATAACCAAGACACTATATAGTCCTCTTGCTCTAGGTAGTGTCCTAGAGGACCGATTCTGGATAACTATTTACTACTGTCACTGTTTAATTTGAAGCGGGAAATTTAACTTGTTTTCCTTTAGCCTCAAATCTACAGGAGAGAAACTTCATTGCAAATTAAGGATGCAGAAAGGCCTTACTATATTCACCACCCGAGCCTTTCAAATGATCTGCAAAGTTGCGTGTTCTATTGTGGAGAGGTTCAAAGTAGTGAGTAAGTCTCTGAAACAAACGGGGTGTTTTTAAGTCTACCGAGATGGAGCAGCCTTTGGAGGTTAGAGCATCTGCCACAGCTTGTGACACGTAGTTGCCCAACGACTGAACAGACTAATAGACATCTTGACGAAATTTGGTTACCGATCACTAAGCCTCTTTTGCCTATCTGTTACAAGAAAAATTGATTTTATCTTCCCAGGAAATTTTTAATGTGCTGATATCTTAAAGTGGTACCTGTTAATTGATAATGAATTTGAAATGAGGTTTAAGCAATTAGATACTCTTTTACAGGTGCTTTGCTGTCTCAATTTTTGCTACGCAGAAGGATATTAAGACCATTGTAGAACCTCACTCATACTAACTTTCATTTAAAATATGACAGCTTTTACTGCTGCCCTTTTTACTGATATTTAGATTTTTGCCTCCGGGGTGGTTTTAATCAGTTTGAAAAGTATATGCAATTTTACATGTGCTATCAGCTGAGTTTCGTAGTAAAGGTAACAATACAAAAATTATAAATATTAACTAGCTTGTAGTTTTATCATTTTAAGAGATACACCATGTTGAGACTGTGAATGTTTTACTTGGGATTGGGTAGTAATGCACCTCATCAGGCATGTGAAGATTGGAAATTCAGCTGAGAGATGTGTTAATGATCTCTGGGCATCCGGCCTTCACAGACACACATGGTGCTGATGGTAGATAATTTCATCCCAGTTTGGCAGTTTTATCATTCATAATGACATATAGTCCTAGTATATACATGGGGACTACATGGCATGAAAAACCCCTCTACTGTTCGAGGGATCTCACTACTATTGGATTAATTATTGCATGTCAAGAGAAAGGGCAGATAACATAGTCTTCAGATAGTTGAAAATACTGAGCAGACGTCCTATGAGTTTTCTTACATAACTAAGAATCAAGTCAGCTATGTTTAAAATCTCACTGTAATGAACTTTGCCAAGATTTTTGAGTACTGTTTTCTTTTAAGCAGTGTTTTCTTCTCTCCTGTAACAGCTAATTTTATGTAAAATTCAGTTGCTCTCATCTGTTTTTGACAAGAGCAGTTATACTTGCTTTCCTGTCAGAAGAAAGTAAAAAGGGAAAATACTGAGTTGCTGTTTCAGCCTGCTAGCTTCCTTTTGGTATAATCTCTGTAGCAAGATCCTTCAACTAGTCCCACTATTTCCAGGGTCAGGGCACAGCACAAAGCCTCACCAGCTGAACAGCAGCCTTGTGGAAAAAGGTAAGAACCGTTTCTTGCCAGTCAGTGGGCCATAGGATAGGGGGGTTTTATCTCTTACTGGTCCAAGCCAAAGAGTACAGACAAAGTCGTGATCCCCTCTTCAAACAAACAGGTATGTCAGTACTGCAGGTTGAGTTGGGGAATATGGTAGTGCTCCGACCCAGAAGTTGGGCAGCATTTTAGTTTAAGGTTTTGTAGGGAGTGGGGTAAGAGGTGGGGGGGCTGTTTTGGGTTAGTGTTCCTATAGGTTATCACAGCAAGGGTTGTAGGCTGGCAGGAAAGCAATGAAACAAGCAAACGTTGAAAAGTAATGTGTTGTGAAAGGGGAAGATGGGGGATCTGAAAGGGATCTGACCAGCCAGAGGGAGCAAGATGATGTTCTAAGGCTGGGAGACCACTGCCCGCTTCTGGAGGGAGACCTGAGAACTTCCTGCAATGCAGGTTTTACTGTAAGTAGCTGCTAAACCCATGCCTTAGCGTGTCTAAAAAAACAATTCCAAGATGTTTTTCAGTGCAGCCCTCATTCCAGGATGAAGTTTGGGATTTGTGTAAGTTCTGAAAGACTATGTATCGGTTTAGAATGTTACAGCAGTAGCATACTTACCCTCATGCAAACTGATCATTGTTTCAGCAGCTTCAAACTCAATATATAGAGACTGTATATATATATAACTGTATATATAGAGAGAGTCATCTCATTCGGCAGTTTGCTGTTGAAAGCAAATGCAAACTACAGCAGTGACCTTTCTTCTGTTTCTCTCCTTAATGGTTAAAATACCTATTTTTCATGTTCATAATCAGTTATAGTATCTGACTTCAGTTCATCGGTGTTTCTGGCAGAAAAGTAAATAAACCAATTAACTAAAAAGAGGTATTTGAAGCATAAGTGTCTTTATTGAGGTTGGGTTTGAGTTCAAGTTTAGCTCAGGTAACTTACTGAATAGTGCAATAAACCAGCCAACGTGGTTTGCTTCTGGTTTGCTTCCTTTTCTAAGGCAGCGGCGCATGCCTTCTGCGCTTCTGTCAGGGCATGCTTCAGTTGCCTTTACCTTAGCTATTGTGATTGTACTTGTTAAAGGGGTCTCCAAGAGAATGCACAATAGTTTGGGGTTTGTTTGTTTTTTAATGCTTTCTTGAAGGCATCTTGCATAACATGGCAAATATTGATAAAGGTCTTATTGCATGTGATGAAAGTATTTTATAGAGGATGAAAAGAAACTAAAACCACAACGTCAGCAAATTCCTGGGCACATGTTAGATTTTCAGTTGTGAACTATCCCACTGAAGTAAACATACAGTTCTTGCTTGCTAATGTTTTCCTTAGTCCTTTGTTTAAGAACTCTATTTTACAAGCTGAACACCTGTTTTTTGATGTTTCTTCCCTTTTTAGTAAAGGGGATAGGATCAAATACGTCTTTCTAGAGCATTTAATGTCTGTAAAGCAAGAAAAACACGTTTAACATGTTTGGTCTACTCTGTGTATGGTCTAGAGATTTCTAAAACATAAATAGTGTTTCTGCATCCACATAAACCTTGTTTTGCTCAGCTTGCTCAGTGGCATTAAGGTGAGTTTGTGTTACAGAAATTTGAAAAATGGGTTACTGCATGCCTTGGATCTGTGCCTAGCTGCACAGGAGAAAGACTTCCTTTAACAAACGTTGCATCTTTGCTTTGAATGGAACTAGTGCCGATTTTATTTTTTTACTCCCAGGAGTGTTTTCTATTCATATTCTCTCTACAAGAATACTTAATCCTGCTTTGTTGAAATCAATTTTTAAAAAAGATAAGGAAATGTTGAAAGCAAATACTTCTTCAAGCTTTAATAACGGGCCCTACACCTACAGCGTAGGCGTGTCTCGGGGCCGTGTCCAGTCCCGCCGCTCCGCCGAGGCGCGGCTGTTCCGGTTACCCGCGGCGGGGCAGAGGGGAGGCAGCGCTGGGGAGCAGCGCGCGGCAACTGCTCCCCACTGACACCGTCTCTTTGTTTGCGGAGATCCTTTGTTTCGCAGGGAGGAAGTTTCGGAGCTGTTGCAGGGTACGTTAAAAAAGGCAGCAAGGTCCGAGGTTGCCGAATCCTGTCCCGGTCGCCACCGCCACGCCGCTGCTCCTCAGCCCGCTCTGCAGCCGCCTTCCCCGCGCCGGGGGAG
>NW_009202635.1:0-271 GCF_000690835.1 Fulmarus glacialis | reverse complement strand
GAGACCATACGGCTTTATCATTCATTAATTCCTGCGCTCATTCATCCCCCTATTTAAACTTCTCTGTAAAGACGGGAGCTACAGATGGTCTTTTGGTACCCGCTTTAGCCTGCAGACCCTGGCCCCGACAAAGGGGTACAGAGGGAGCAGCAGAGTGTACAAAATATTTCCAACCATTAGAAATCGAGGTCTCATTCACCGGCGGCTCCTGTTTTGAAAGCGAATTTATGCGAGAGCATCGTAACCCGCCAAACGGGGCATTGCCAAGAGT
>NW_009202634.1:0-780 GCF_000690835.1 Fulmarus glacialis | reverse complement strand
AGTACCCCTGGCCATGGGGGGGCTGGGGGGCGAGCGGGATGCTGCAGCAGGGCCAGGGAGGAGTCTCCCATGGGGGCTGTGGACATAGCGGGATACGTGTGGGGCGGTTCCAGGATGGGGCTACCAGGAGCACCGGGACGGGTATCACCCCGCGCACCCCATAGCCCATCCCTGTAAAGAGACGACCCTGCGTGAGGACGTGTTAGCAGCTCTGGGGAAGCCCCCGTTCTCCCACCACGCCGGTTCTTCCTCCAACTTCGCAAACTCCTGGCTGGCACCTCATGCCGGGGCCAAGCTGGGACAATGGGAAAGTTCCTGCGTGGATGCAGAAAAATCTGTAACCCCCACCGTGGGGAGTGGAAACTTGCCCCCGGAGGTGCTTCGGTGATGCAAAATAACAAGCAGGGAGCGGAGGTCTGCAAGGTGGGAGGCTCCTGGCACATGAGCAACTCCGGCTGGTTTCTTTTTTGTCTCTTTTCCCCCTAAAAAACTCGACCCAATTCACCCGGCCGCAGGTTTATGACGGGGTGGGGATTGGCTGCGGGGAGGCAGGGACCCACTCCCCGCAGGAGATGCTTTGCCTGTGGCTGGACCCCGGGCTGGTGGGTGGGGGTAAGGTTTTGGGGACACCCTCTTCCCCCCAGTCATCCCGGAGCCCCAGCCGCCCCAGGGCTGGATCCAGCCTCCTGCTCCGGGAAGCAAAATGGGAGCATCCCCCGTGACAGTTCTGGAGCCACGTTTCTGGGTCGCATCCTCCGTTCACTCCCTGCTGTGTCGGGG
>NW_009202633.1:315-590 GCF_000690835.1 Fulmarus glacialis | reverse complement strand
GAGCTGCCCGAGCTCTGCCCCTCACCTCTGCCTGCCCTCCCCTGGCCTGGGTCACGCTCGCCCCCACCCCGAAACCCCCGGCTGGGGCTGTCCCCAGGAGTACCTGGACTTCCGCAAGGAGAGGAGCCGGATGCTGCTGTCCCGCAGGAACCAGCTGCTCCTGGAGTTCAGCTTCTGGAATGAGCCCCTGCCCCGTCAGGGACCCAACATCTACGAGCTGAGGACCTACAAGCTGAAGGTGAGGGGCTGCAGGGGGAGCCAGCCCAGATCGATAT
>NW_009202633.1:0-233 GCF_000690835.1 Fulmarus glacialis | reverse complement strand
TGCGTTGCATTTTGGGGGGCAGCCACCCAAAGTGCTCCCTCCTTGGTGAGGAGACCCCGAACTGGGGGAGCAGGCGGGATCTGACTGCTCACTCTGGGTTTTTTTTTCTCCTGTTTCCAGCCAGGGACCATGATTGAATGGGGCAACAACTGGTAAGCGACTGTCTTCCCAGCACAGAGGGAGCCAAGGTGGGAAAATGTCCCCCCCGGAGCAGGGGGGGCCCTTTGGGCAAC
>NW_009202632.1:3885-7679 GCF_000690835.1 Fulmarus glacialis | reverse complement strand
CAGCTGCCCCAGCTGACCACAAAGAGGGACTGCGACCAGGGCTGTGGCCTCCAGCGCGCCCTGGCCAGGGAAGGTTTGCAGGTATGTGCTTCAGCCGTCCAAGGGCGCTGGCGTCTGCACCCAGTGATGCACCGTGCACCACTTTCTGCTGGCCTCAGAGGCTTTTTTGGGCAACACTTCAAAACGAGCAATTGCCATTCCAGTCAGGCATCCCAGAGCAGCAGCTGCTGTAGAAACGCTGCTCGCTCCGGGACGGAGCATGCTCAGAGCAGCCAGGACGGCCGCAAAACCAATACTGAAACTCAAGTCTCCACAGAGCATGTGCAAAGGGGGACATCTCAATATGTCCCATCTTGGTCAGATTTGAGTTTGCTGCTGCTCACAGGATCAATGAGAAGAACACCCTGATAAAAGCATTGCTTCTCACAGGAAAGGCTGCCCCGATCAGTGAACGACAAGGGCAGGACAGCACTGTTCTGAGCGCCTCAGCTTGTTAAAGTTTAGCCTGATCAGATGAAATCTGACAACAGGCAATTGAAAAAAAGATCCTGCAATGGGAGTTGCTGGCAGCGGGAGGCGCAATGGGAGTTGCTGGCAGCTGCAGTCTGATGTTATGATCTGCTCTCATGCGCTTGCAACTCCTCCTCTGTTATTTGCAAGCGCTGCAGCTGTGCATTGCCGGGTACCGTATTTAGCAGGGATGTGCAGTTGTGTCCGTGATGGCTGGATTTGCGGCGTTCGCATTTCCTTTAGCTAGGAGAGGCAGCAGGGTGAGGGAGAAGGGTGTTTGCTGCAGACTGTGTGGTACGTGGGGAACCCAGGGCTCTGCTGGATTTGGCAGCAGTTTAACTTGTGTGTCCACCCACCTCCAAATTCTCCCTTTCCCTCCCCATCCCATCGAACTGCTGGGATGTCAAACAGAGCAGGGGGGTTGGCAGCAAGCAGGTCACGGCTGACACAGGCTGCTGCCTTTCCAGCAGGGAATCATTCTGTAAACTGGACGGCTGTTTGAAGAAAGGACTGATTTGGAGATGAACCTCAAGAGGCTCAGGCAGTGCCCAGAGCTGCAGACTGATGAAGGCTGCAGGAGGTCACCATCCAGACTTGTCCTGTTCTGGATTTTTCCTGGCATCTGCTCGTGGCCACCACTGGAGATCAGAGCTGGGGGTGCTCTGGAGATCGCCCTCGCAACCTGGCGACCCCGAGTCTGTGGCTGTCAGGTATCACTGCCACTTCTGGGATATCACAGATATCACTATCACTTCTGAGCCGGGTCTCCCTCTCCTGCTGCTGGCTGCCGGGAGGGGGTCTGCCCAGGTGCTCATCGCAGGGAGGCGGGTGATGGTCCCTGCCAAGGCCACTGGCCACAACACCCGCTCTCCAGCCCCGGGGGCTGACACGCTGCTGGACACAGCCCGGGTGACCTGCCCCAGGCTGGCCTGCTCTGAGCGGGGGCTGGACCCCAGAGGTCCTTTCCCACCTGCATCACCCTGCACAGCTCAGGCTTGGGGCCAACAGCAGACAGGCACTTATCCCGTTAGCGCACATACAGCACGGGCCGTGCAAAGGTGAGCTCTGGCCTGAGTGGTGCGGGCCACCCTTTCGGGCTGTGGCTCCCACCTTGTCCAGGGGCTGCAGCGGGCGCAGGAGGTACAGCTGGCTGGATGGGAAGAGTGGAGGTGGGTGGTAGAAGAGGTCACAGCTGTTCCCCACGGGCAGCAGTGCCTGGAAGAGAAAGAGTCCGTCAGGGAGCAGGTTGTCCTGGCTCCAAACCTTGTCCTGGAGGCAGCAGGAGGAGGGTCCCTCTGAGGCACCCTAAACCCCAGGAGCCACAGCCAAGGTGCAGAGCCCCGGGGCAGCTCTGCCTTCCCAAGCTCGCAGCGACCCAATGGCAGGGCCAGGAGCAGCAGCTGGGATCCTGCTTCCCAAGGCTCCTTCAGCCCCCACAGATACGGGCTCTCACCTGCAGCTCTCCAAAGAGGCCCCCACGACGCACCCAGGGCTCAGCGTCCCCCCCGAGCAGGATTGGGGTAGTGATGCTCTGGCACCCTGGAGGCAGCAGGAGACAGACACATGCGAGGTGAACAAAAACCTGGTGGGCCAGGGGCAGATCAGCCTCCATCACACAGCACATCACGATCCACACTGGTCACAGACCCAAGGATCTGCCCCCACAGCTGTGCAGCCCAAGCATGGGACCTCTGGGCTTGGGCAGCCAGCCCCATGCATTGGGGCAGCAGCACACCCTTTGCAACAGGGCTTGAAGTGGGAGAATGGGGAAAGGAATGATCTTGCCTCCATGAAAGGTGTAAGGTAAAGACACAGCTCCTGGCTACAGTTGGAAAGCTGCAGCCTGGCACAGAGAGCAGCCCGCTGCGTTGCTGCCCAGCCAGCCAGCTCTGCAGTGCCCGTGGGAACTTGCCCTGCATGCGGCTGCGTCCCTGCAGAAGTGGTTCAAGGCACACGGCGCCATCTCACACTGAACTTGGAGACCCTTTCAGGCTGTCATCTGGTAACAGTTCTCGATTTGTAAGAGGTCACAAGGCCCACAGAGCAACCGTGGAACCCTAAACCAGAGGAACAGGGGCTTCCAAAGTGATGCACAGGCATGCAAAATCCAACCTCACCTCTGTCACCCAGGGCATCATTGCTCCCAATGGCCCATTGGGGGATCCTTTTTACCAGAAAGGCTAAGGGGTCCTTGGATTAAAAGGGCCGAGGAACCATGTCCTAGAAATAGGCATTCCTTCTAGACTGATGATGAGAGATGGTGAAGAGCTGCTCCAATGACTGCCCTGTCCCCAGCAGCAGTGTGGCATCCTGCCTCGGTGCGTCAGGGCACGCAGAGGTGCCAGCCTCCCCATGGCCATTCCCGCTCCACTCGGCAGGCAGAGCATGGGAAAGGGCAGCCCAACGGCAAGTGCTGGCTGCTGCTGTGGGGCTGGAGGTGACGGAGGGCAGCAGCCAGGGCCCCACCGCCCAGGCGGGTGAGCCAGGGCAGCACCGGTACTTACAGCCAAAGCAGCTTCCCCAGGTGCCCTTGGGGTCAGGGTCACAGAGGAGATGGCCATCTGCAAAGGATCAAGGTGGTGAGCACAGGACACGGGTCAGCGGCGGGGAAGGTGTCAAGCGGAGGTGCACTCCCAGGAGAGATCCTGGCACCCCCAGGTGGACACAGGGACCCCAGACCTCTGGGAGGGGATCCCAGACATCTTCACCTCTTTAGGAGGAGAAACAGTGGATCACCACAGAACAAGCTTCAGATGCCCGGGGTGTGCCGCGGTGCCCAGGGGCCCCTGCACTTCAGCGTGGCTGGATTTGGCCAGGGTGCAAATACACGCTACAGGGCCGCAGGGGCTGGCTCCCAGGTGGACACAGGGACCCCAGACCTCTGGGAGGGGATCCCAGACATCTTCACCTCTTTAGGAGGAGAAACAGTGGATCACCACAGAACAAGCTTCAGATGCCCGGGGTGTGCCGCGGTGCCCAGGGGCCCCTGCACTTCAGCGTGGCTGGATTTGGCCAGGGTGCAAATACACGCTACAGGGCCGCAGGGGCTGGCTCGGGGCGGGCATCAGCCACGTACCCAGCCAGAGGACGAAGGCGCTGGCGGCCAGCAGCATGTTGCGGATGTCCCAGAGGTAGGGGTGGAGGTCGTAGAGCAGCGCCCGTCCAGCACTGCTGACGAAGCGGCTGTGCAGGCTGCACGTCTGAGCACAGAGCAGCTGGAAGGACTGGGCTCGGCCACGCCACTGCGTGCCCTGTGGACAGACCAGGCGTCAGCGCAACATGAC
>NW_009202632.1:2620-3289 GCF_000690835.1 Fulmarus glacialis | reverse complement strand
CGTCCCGCAGCAGCGCCCGGACCAGCCTTACCCCACAGGCGTCAGGTGCTGTGGCCGGGACCCCCACGCTGAGACTGTTTGCCCGGAGCCACCGAAAGTCCTCCAGGAGATGCTGCGCCAGTGGCCCATGATGGTAAGGCAGATAGAAGAGCTCCACCAGCATCCGCACCTCCCCCAGAGTCAGAGGTGCCATGGGGCTGGACCTGGCCTCCTCTGGGGTCAGTGGTGCTGTGGGGTTGGACCTGGCCTCCTCAAGGGTCAGCAGTGCCGTAGGGACAGACCCAGCCTCCTCTGGCGTCACTGGTGCTGTGGGGCTGGTCCTGGCCTCCTTGGGGGTCAGTAGTACCATGGGGCCAGACCCAGCCTCCTCCAGGGTCAGCAGGGCTATGGGGCTGGCCCCAGCCTCCTCTGGGGTCAATGGTGCCGTGGGGCCAGGGCTAGCACCAACCTCATCAGTGAGCGGAGTCATGAGCCCAGGGTCGATGCCAACCCCATCACTGAGCCGTGCTGGGGGCCCAGGGCTGGCGCCAGCCCCATCAGTGAGGGGTGCTGGGGGGCTAGGGCTGGCGCAAGCCCCAGGCCCTGGGGGTGTCTGGGGCATGTCAGCCCTGCTGGCCCCAGGCTGGCTACCGCTGGGGGGGCGGGGGGGGGTGCCGACCAACATGCAGG
>NW_009202632.1:0-2510 GCF_000690835.1 Fulmarus glacialis | reverse complement strand
CCCAGCCATGCTGGGCAGAGCAGAGGAGGGCTCACAGCTCTCTCTGCTCCCCGTGGTGAGCTGGTCCCCGTCCCCTGTGGGGCTTTGCCGACCACTAGCAGGGGTCCTCCTCCCACTGCCCTTCTCAGGCTCCAAGGTCACGTTCTTCCTTCCCTCCCCTGGTGCCAGGCCGCAGGGCTCAGGGCCATGCTGGGCTGCCCCACTGGGAACAGAGTCATGGGGCCGGGGGTCGGGCATGACCTCCTGTCCTCCTGCTGTGCTGGGCTGCAGGCTCCTTCCTCCCTTGAGGCTGATTGTAGGCTTTCCTCGCCTCCTGTCCTCCTGCTGTGCTGGGCTGCAGGCTCCTTCCTCCCTTGAGGCTGATGCTAGGCTGTCCCGGAGTCCTTCCTCCTGGCAGAAAGGAGCAAGGGGGCAGCTCCTCTGGCACCTGCATGGCAACTGCTGCCCGTGGAGCAGGACAGCCCTGGGGGCGGCCGTGCCAGAAGCTCCATCTCCGAGCTGGCAGGGACCAGGGAGCTGCCAGGACCATGGGCTTTGCATCACTGTGCTCTGGAGTTCAGGTCTCTGAGGCTGGTGAGGCCACAGGCTTCGCAGAGGCAAACATTGCGAAACACCAAGCTTGCACCTGGCTAAACCCCCTCTTCCAGAGCCATACCATGGCCCAGGCTCCCACATGCCAGCCGAGGAGACCTCCTCTGGGATGTGGCCAGGGCAGAAGCACCCACGGGGCAGCATGGCACAATGGACACCCACGCCTGCCCACCACGACACACACAAACCCCGTGGCCGCGCCAGCCAGAGCACCCCATCCAAACGGGCAGGGCATGGGGCTCCCTCACCCCACTGAGCTCCCAGCTGAGCCAGTCCGCTGCTCCAGAGGGGGTGAGGGATGCTGCACGGTGGAGTTCATCACCTACCTGGCTCCAAGGCCTGACGGTTTATCTCAGCAATCCAGTCATGCAGTGCCAGCTCCAAGGCCTCCTGGGGGCTGTAGCTCCCCTTCTGTGGGCTTTGGCTGTCCCCCAGGGCTGTCGCAGTTTCCATCCCTGAGGAACTGGAGCTCATCAGGCTGGGCAGCCCCACTCTTTGCTTGACAGAGCCATCCCATGCCACACCGAGGGCAGGCAGCTCCCCTCCCCCAAGGAGATGCCCCCAGGATGGATCCCATGCCCTGAGGTGTCGGGTGGTGCCCAGCCAGGTGAGACACCTCACCCAGGCTGCCATGCAGGAAAGCCTGCAGCGCCATGGCAAAGACGGGCAGTGATGGGCAGGGCCCTGCCCTGGGTGCACAAGCTGACTGCTGGCACTGGGGCCCCAGTACAGAGCTGCCTGGGCGCTGGGGCCGGGTACCTGCGTGATCAGAGTAGGCACAGCTCCCCAGCTCGCTCCGAAACCAGCTGCCCAATGTGTGTATGGGGATGAAGTTGGCCTGGAGCTCGCAGTTGGGGTTGAGGAGCAGTCCACGGAGCCTGGGCATGAGGCCGGGGGCACGTCCCATGTAGGGGCCCAGGAAGACACGTCTGCAGTCATAGTCATTGGCGTACAGGTTGTCCCAGATGATGGGGCGGCGCCGCAGGACACCCTCCACCTCCTCCAGCGGTGTGGCTGAGAGCTCCTGTGACACCACCTTTGGGCCTGGAGCATCATGGCACGGACATGCGTGGAGCAGGCAGCACAGTCCACCATGCACACTCACAACAGGGACACGCACACATCTGGGCACTGAGCATGGAGATGAGGGTCGAGTCACCCCACCCTCCCTCGCCAGGAGAGCAGACCCACAGCCCGACCCACTGCCTGCCTGGCCGGGGCTGCACACCCCGATGCTGAAAGGCACCACGGTGGGGCCGCTGCTGGCGCCTCTCCCGGGACGGAGCCCGCGGCTGCAGGGTTTGCAGGCACAGGCTCTCGCTGAGAAGCTGCACACACCCCACAGAGCCGGGCCAGGCGCTTACCTGTCCAGATGACACTGATCCCTGGGAGCAGCTCCTGGCCGAGGGTCAGCAAGTAGCAGGACTGGCTGGGGCTGGGAGAGCACAGAGAGCTGCAGTACTCTGGGGAGAGAGCACAGAGCATCTCTTGAGGGGCAGAGACACCAGGAGAGGAGAGGCTGCCTGGGATCAAGGGATAGGGGCTGGGAATACAGCATGCACGGCTGCTGAAGCGCCAGTCCGTCTGCAGCCTGGTCCCATCCTAGCCCTGGGATCTCCAGGGCTCCTGCAGGAGCATGAGGGGGCTGGGGGAGCCGTGGAGGCTGTCAGGGCAGTCAGCTCTCAGCAGACGCAGGTGCAGCCAGCCGAAGGGGTTTGCTGTGGGGTGCCATGGCTGGCCAAGCACCGGGCTGCCAGGGGCGGGGTGGCTGGGGCCGCACGGCTGCAGGCGGTACCTGTAGGGCAGAAGAGGAAGACGGAGGGCTGGCCCAGCTCCTGGTACACCTCGTTGGCCACAGAGGCCTGAGCCTGCGCCAGGGAGGGGAAGACGTCTCTGTCAGCTTGGCACATGCAGGGGTC
>NW_009202631.1:16339-31596 GCF_000690835.1 Fulmarus glacialis | reverse complement strand
GGCTCGGGAGCGGGGCGCGGCAGGGGCCGCAGCCCCGGCGGGAGCTGGTTCCGTCTGTAAAAAAACAAACGCGCTGGCTTGGGAAGTTTCTAAAAAGCGTAAAAATCGATTATTGTGGTGCTGAAGTCTAGGTATTTAATAGCACTCTTCTTGTGCGAGCAGCAGTTGATCACTTGTTGTTTTCCTTCTGTCAGGAAAACAACAGTATCTTGAATGTGTAGGGGTGGCTGCTGCTGCCGTCTTTGCTGAGGGGTTCTCATACTTGAAGCATACCGCTTGATTTAACTACAGTCTTGAAAGTAACCAAACGTAGCATATCCATAGCACATACAAGAGTTTGCCTGACTTCTTCCTATGCGTGATGGGCAATAAGATTACAAAGTACGTTTAGAAACGTCGTTTATGTGGTTAAAGTTTCATTGAACCAAGACACTTCAATGGTGTAAACATTTCTGAAGAAACAAATTTACAAATCATGTTGTGGAATAGCTATATTAGCTTTAAAATTTGCATATGCCTAAGTCTATGTATGACGTATGTAAACAATGTTTATAAACTGTGTTTAGGCTTATGTAACCTGAGTCTGCATCTGAGTCTGCACATTATTTTGTTTATAATACTTCAAAAGAAGTGAAGAACCCTGAAACGTTCTTGCTTCTGAAAAAGTACATGGGTCTCACAAGGTGCTTGTGAATTTTAGAAAAATACGGCTCACAAAGTTTGTAACTTCTATTTTAGTTTTTTTTTGCAGCCCTGACAATCTTCAGCGATATCTTTTACACACATCTTTTACTTTGTATAGTTATTTTCTCATGATAAGAATAGACTGGCCATACCTTTTAGTCTAATCAATAGTTGTTCAGGTTTGGGGTTTTTTTTTGCTTTAAAGCCACAGTTCTGAGAAGATTCTGGGGTTTTATGGTTTAATACGGGCTTCTTAAAGCCTTTACATGATATCTGTGGTGCTCCAAAGTGTCTATACAAAGAGAATGCAGAATTGAAGATCTCTCTAGGTAAAGATCTCTTTGTGTAACATTTGAATGCAACGGTACGTGATAGCATTTCTATTAGTTTTTTGATTTGTCAATTAGTATTTTTCAGTGAAAAATTAGCTTGCGTATAAAATAAATTCTTTGTATTCTTTGCTGTGTGGAAGTCCATTCTTGCATAACAATTTACACAATTGTATTGAGAGGTTTGTGAAAAATGTCTTCAATGTCCTGTGGGAACAACTAGAAGAGAATCTGATAACGATTTCTTTCTCTCTTGACTTTTGGTTCAAAAACAGGGATGTTGTGGAAACACAAGAGCATTATAAGAGCAGGTGGCGATCCATCTGGATTATGTATCTTACTATGTTTCTCAGTAGTGTAGGTGAGTAAACACAGGAGGATTTCAATGTTATTTGCTTAATGAATATATTTTGGTTTGAAAATTACAGGGTTTTCTAGATTGCAACTACATAGCTCCTTTAATGCTACTGTTCTTGTATAACCTTAAAAAGGTGCATTTTCTGATTCTTCAAAGAAAAGATATGACTAGCAAGTCAAGCAGAAAATTACGTTTAATAAGATAAGTTAAATAATACTCTGTTTTGAGACTAAATGACATATTGCTTAAATCTTTCGTTTAGGGCTTTGTAATAGTTTGGGGTAAAAGGTAGTGGCAGAGTAAGAATAAGTTTGCTCAGAACCAAACAAAACAAAGGTCACACTCTTATCATCCAAAGTGAAACTTCTGGGGAATGAAAATAGAAATAATGCTGAGTTCTTAAAAGGTAAGATCTTTGTGGGAATGTATATTATTTATTTCAAAATGTGTATGAGAGCTTGTTTTCTCCTATGGGATTTTGCATCTCCACTGCAGAACAAATTACTGTTTCATTCCTAAATAACTGCCCTTGGAAACAAGACTTCTGTTGATTTTTGACTTCTGGTGATTTTCTGTGGGCCTAGAAATTATCTTGAAAATCATAGGATACTTCAGTGATTATTTTTTTAATTTGATGAATTAAAATTTCTTTCATAAATGAATACAAATATGTTAGTATATCAAGAAATTCTTTTTACTCTGGGGACCTTGTTGTCTTTCCATTGGAAGGAAAAATCCCATGCAGTTTGCTTGGTGCATCAGTATTCTTTTCACAGGAATTTTTTTGTTCAGTGTGTACGCACCTATAAAATGTCCCTTTAAAGATGGTTCTGCCTAGGAATTATCACTCCTTAAAAAAAGCACATAACACATAGCTTTTTCAGGTGACAGACTGATGCACAGTTTTAGACTATAATAGGAGCAGAAGAATGAACGTGTAATAAGTGTTTTAGTAAAGCGAATTACTGATAAACATGGCAAATAAAGTAACTTCAGTTATGTTTTTACTATTGCAGGTTTCTCAATTGTAATTATGTCTGTGTGGCCATATCTCCAAAAGGTTTGTAAATATGGGTTTTTTTAATTAATAAGAACAGAAAACTCCTGCTCAGAAAGTATGTAATACAAAACTTGACATTTTATTTAGGAAACGAAACAATAAAGGAACGTGTGTGGTTATAAGAGGCTTTTATTTTGCCATCCACTTAGACAGCTTTCATTATTTCATGTAAAATCTGTCAGTTGATTTCCTGAATTGATAAAGGTACATCATAATCCAGAAATGTTTGGATTTCCAATGTAATGTCACTGTTTTCTTGGACAGTGAATCAACAGAAATATCTTTATCTGAATGCATTTGTAGTGTTAAAACATAATACACAAGGCTTGTCTGCATTTTGGGGAAAAAAAAGGCAAGCTGAAGTTAGAAGTTGCTCTGTGAATGTCAGATTGTTGCACGTAGGCCTTCTTGATATTCTTAACAGGGAATTGCCTGCGTTCCTGGATAGTGTTTTTAGTTTGGTTGGGGTTTTTTCCATCTTTGTTGCATTCTTGTTAAAAATGGCATAAAAGGTGTCTAAAACTTTAATTTAATCTGTGCTAGGGTATTGCTGCTCCTGGAATTGTAGAAGGCAGTTTCAAATGCAAATTTGGAAGAACATATCCTGGGCAGGGTCCTAGAGGTATCGTTAAAATTGAGGCTGGTGCTGAGAAGAAAAGAAAATACGTCATCAGCCTTGTGAATCAGGACAGGTTCAGGCACGTGCAGAGATCACTTAAGTGATTCCTTGCTCCTGGGATGTACGTTGTCTACCGTACTACTTAAGTTATGTCTATAGCCTATAACATCAGCAGTGCTGCATGAAAACTATTTGAGTTTGCTGCAAGTGAGCCTCAGAAGCAAAGCACTTTTTATTGGTTTGGTGCATTGCTGGAGACAGTTAGCCAAGGTTTATTGCCCCAGACAAAGTACTATGTGAAAACAACTACTTCCAAGACCCGGAGTGGTGTATTTATATTAAACACTGCACAATGCCATGCAGACACACTAACTTATTTAGCGATAGCTTAGGTTTGACACTGCATTGCGTAGTGCCATATACCCTCAGAATTACAGTGCAGAGCCTTAGGTATTTCAGGTACTGATTCTAAAATGGTTCTGTTGATATTACAAAATACTATAATACTTTACCCATAGAATTGATTAATTTGTTTCTGCAGATTGATCCGACAGCAGATGCGAGTTTCTTGGGCTGGATTATAGCTTCATATAGTATTGGCCAAATGGTTGCCTCTCCCCTGTTCGGCTTCTGGTCCAATTACAGGCCAAGGCGAGAACCTCTCGTTGTTTCGACTGCTATTTCAGTAGCTGCTAATTGTCTTTATGCCTACGTCCATGTACCTCATTCACACAACAAATACTACATGCTGACTGCACGTGCTCTTGTGGGATTTGGAGCAGGTAACCACAGCAGAATTTACATTTCTGAAAATTATTAAATTCTATGTTTCGTGTAAAATAGTTAACATGATATTTTAGTACCAGATTTACCATTATGTGAATGATAACTTACTACTTAACAAAACAAAGAGACGGCCAATGCTAGTTTATAATAAAATTGTGTAATTTTGCACTTGTGTATAAATACTAGACGGAGCGCTGGGTTTTACTCTCTTGCAAAATAAGAAAAAAAAAAAATCCCTAAAATAAATGTAATTGGATAATTTAAGAATATAACTCAGTATTTACATGAACACTTTCTTGGTTTTGTTTTTTTTAAGGAAATGTGGCTGTAGTTCGATCGTATATTGCAGGTGCCACTTCTCTTACGGAAAGAACAAGTGCCATGGCCAATACCAGTGCCTGCCAAGCGGTTGGCTTCATATTAGGACCAGGTAAAGCATATCTTCTTTCCTCACTTCTCTAATACTTTTTAGGATGAAATTGGGCATTGGAAGTAGGAATCCTCAGCAGCTGTTGAGGATTTTAAGGCATAGTTTGTCAGTGGTATCAAAATTCAATAAATGGCATCCATTCATGTATACTTGTGTATGCCAATATAAACTAAATATTCCAGTCCAAAGAAAATCTAATTGTTTGTAGTTAAAAACTAGCTGTTTTGGATTGCTGGCTGCAGGAAAAACGAGTTCCAAAATGCTTTCTTGTACCAGTACCCACTAAATAGTCTATGACCAATTGCACTTTATTCATGGAGAAGGGAATTTAACATTACTGTACTTGGGCAAACATTTTCACCTTTCCGAAATGACTGAAAATTTCACCTTGCCTCACATGTTGTAGAAAATAACATCCAACAGATCTTTCTGATCTTGTAGTGACGATCACAAAATCTTCATATTGGCAAAAATTTTAAGCCCTAGCACAAGTATTACAGAGAGCTAAGGGAACAAAGAGCTCAAGGGGTGTTTGTTAGATCAGGCATAACTGTGGCTTTTGAGGTATTCTAGCTGCTTCATGGCAGAAATGTGTTAGACTTGCCTTGTGTTGTAAAGAGAGACCAGTAATTTTGTCCTAAACAGCCTCTACTGATTACTTGTCTTATATAGCTGGAGATTAAGATTATCCAATTAGTAGAGCTTAAGTGCTCTGTGTATGATAATATAATGAGGTGAACATTTAGGGCTGAAAGTTTTTTCTCCAGTTGATTATTACTAGCGCTATTGATGGAGCATTAAAGGGTCTATAGCAAGAAAAAATCTGCACTCTTTGTGTGATTTGCATGGAGTATAAATTTAGGTAATTCCTTTTCCTAATTTAATAGGGACTCTCAGTCTGTTTCCTAACAGTAGTAAGCAAATGGCCTGATCTTACAATCTTTTGCTCTCCACCAATTTAAATTTTAATCAAAAAAACCCCACAACTTCTTTTCTCTCTAGCTTGCCCTTAGCACGAGGGATAGTCCAGTCCCAGGACCAAGGTTTTCTGTGTAGGAGGAAGAGGAAAAAGAGTAAATCAGCTGTCTGCACATGGCTAAGAAAATTAACCATTGGTACACTCAGAATTCAGTTCCAGTTCATTAAGTGTCATGCTGTTGTTTATACAGTGTATTTGTATGTAACCAAGTAGTTTTCTGGCTAGTTGAGATCCCACTGGTATCCATCAGTTTATTTAGAGTAGGATTCTCAAAATGTGAAAGGTTTGACAGGTATAATATTTAAAGTTTACTTAGCAATTAGAACAACTTTGCTTATCCAGTGTTATATGTTTATTCTATATGTGTTCTAGTATTTTCTTAATGATTCTCAAGATGTTCTTAACACATGTATGTTTTTAAGTTTTTCAGACATGTTTTACACTTATTGGAGAAGAAGGAATAACATGGAAATTAGTTCATCTTCAGCTGAACATGTATACAGCACCAGTTCTATTTGGAGCTCTCTTAGGAGTTACTAATATTATTCTCATCTTTGCCATATTCAGGTAATCAAGTCAAAAAAGAGAAATATTCTGCCTTGTTTTAGTGGGTGGCTTGCAACAAATAATATGCAGCTCAGAAGGAGGAGTAATAAGCCTGAACTCTGGAGTGCTAAAACTATAAGCTGTTATTTATTTTTCAGGGTTTCTACCTTCTTTAATACATATCTTCTTCATTATGCTCATAAATTAATCATAGTGGTGTTATGGCTAGAATGTAAATTGATGAAAAAAGTTAGAGCTGTTAGATTATTAGCTTAGCCGTGATATATTTTTAATGTTGGTGGTTTCTGCCCATGTTTTTTCTCTAAAGAGAAATAAGGTTAGCTTGTCTGTAGGGTTCTCACTGTCTGTGTCTTTCCTTTAAGAATCTCGAGGTGGGGGTTTATGCATTATCCCATTGGTGGCAGTGAGGGGAGGGAAGAGATGCACACAGATATGTGATATTCTCCCACTAGAATATTTTCTTTCTTGAATATGGTGGTGTTCACTGCAGTCAAATGTAGACTACACAGATGATGTTTAAATGAGCTGGAAATAATTAGAATATAAGTTTACGCCATTTAGAATTATTTTAATACAAACTTGACTCAATAGTAGATCAAATAAATATGTGTATTAATGAAAACAGTTCTAAATTTCTAGAGACCATCGAGTGGATGACATGGGACGGCAGTGCAAAAGTATCAATTTTGAAGGAGAAGGTACCTATGTTTTCTTGAAAACATTCTGTGATTATAATTTTGCAGTAATCTCTTGTTACATACAAGCATTTAGAAGTATTCTAAAGTCTGATGCTTTGGGAACTCGAAGTGGAAAACAGACTACATCTCTTTCTAACTGGTCCAGAAATTGCTTCATGTCCATGTTGTGTCCATAGTGCTGTCTGGTAGCAAAGAAGAAAAAAAAAATATTGTATGGATCCTTCCAGATTTTCACCCTGGAACTGTGTCTTCCAAGGGACAGAATTAAGTGAATATGGACATTAAAAAAATCTCCCTTAACTTCTACTCTGCACTCATACTTCTCTTTTGTTCTGTATCACGCAATATTGTTATTGCATATCAGCTTTCACATACGGCATCTTATTAAAATGTGTATGTTGTATAAGTAAATTTGGTTGATGAGACTAAAGTACAGTAATTGCCACATACAGTGCAACACCTTACGTTCAATATATACCCTTTTTGTAGGCAGTTCAAATTTTTTAAAACATTGTGAGTATCCCTTTCACTTGAAGAGCAAAAAGTATATGAAAGATCGTTTTAAACCTCTCTTAAAATCTATGGAAGTCACCAGTTTATTGTATTAGTTTTCTGTTTAAAAAGGGAGCTGTATGTGCACACCACACGTGCGTGTTTTGTGTATGAAAATGCTATGCCCAAATTAGAGGAACAAAGGCTTCGTGGTAGTGCAGAGAATTCTACTGTGTACTTTTTCCTGTACCTTGCAAGAGGAACAGAGTAATTGAAGTTTCGACAATTCCATTTTGATTTAAAACATTTTACTTAGATTGTCAAAATATAACTGCCTAGCTGCCCACCAACCTGCGCGTTAAATACTTAACAGAGTAAGGGAATCATTACTGTTTGTAATTTGTGGTGGTGTAAAAAAAGCTTAGTTTGCAGTTGAGATTTTTCTTTTGTTTTGTTGCAGAAAGTGGTGTTCTGGATCAGGACGCAGAAGGAAACGTTGACCATGTTGCTGTGGTAGCAATCAATTTTCTTTTCTTTGTCATCTTGTTTGTGTTTGCTGTCTTTGAAACGTAAGTTTGTCTATTTTCTCTCAAAATACTTAGACATGTAATTAGTTAGACTGGGTGTGCATGTAAAGGCTTTTCTGTTGCACTCATTTTCTTAACTGTACTCTTCATAAATAGAAGTCCAAAACCGTATGCAATCGAATTGATGTATACTGATATAAAGTAATGAATTAAAGGTCAGTAATAACTAAAAATATGTAACATACAGTTTGTGGTATATGAAACGTTAATGTAAAAGCTTTTGAATGGATGCAAACCCATTCTTAAGTATTTAAAAAAAAAAAAAAAGTAGCTTAACTTGGGCTACCTAAAATCTTCAGAGAAAACTGTGTCTTCAGCTGAGTACCTTGTTCTATACTTTTTATTTGAATTTTGTAATTTTTTAGTATGATTCTGATTAGCTCCAAAAGCTCCAGTGAAGATCTTACTTCAGTAATAGTTAAAACAATTGTTTGATATAGTTAATGCAATTGTATTCTTAATTACACTGTTTTACATGACTGTGTTTTTTACCTGAAGAGGTATGTCGTGTATTCCCAAACTTTCTGTGTAAAAAAAAAAAAAAAAAAAAAAAAAAAAAAGAAAAAGTAAAACATAACAACATTATCTCAGACTGAAGTATACGTCATTTTTTTAATTTATAAAATTCTTTGAGGATATAAGATTTATTTTGTAAGTTTTTTGAGTTCTAACGTATCTAAAATTTCTTTTGACAATATGTCTCTGCCGTAATTGTATTATTTTTAGAAAATTGAGTTCCTAGAGACTGGTTGGTTGCTAAAACTGGAACAGTATTAAATGTTTATTATTTTTATACTCACAGGGCCTGATTTTTTTTTTTCTATTACTCTTGCTTTGCTTTAACTCCATCAACTTTTCATCAACTATGGGAAATAGATTAATGATGCTTCAGAATATGGCTGGTGTAATGCAGTTACGTTTTGAATTTTGTGAATTTTGTCTAGTGGATTTAGTTTTAATAAATGATGCATGATAGAATTAATTTATAACTAGCCTGTGTTTTCTGATACACCCGTCAGGAGGAAAGGCTTCTATACCACTGTGTTTGATGTTTGGGACAACATATGTCTGGAAACGACTGTATAGAAGAAGCTTCTTTTTAATTAATTTAATTTTGTTCTGTCAATTTAGTATAGCTACTCCACTGACGATGGATATGTATTCCTGGACCAGGAAAGAAGCCGTTTTTTATAATGGAATAATCCTCAGTGTGGTTGGCATTGAATCGGTTATTGTTTTCTTGGTGGTTAAAACGCTATCTAAAAAGTAAGTTTTTGGAGTTCATCGGAATTTTGTTACTTACGTTAGCTAGGTGTGAAAAGGTTTACGGCAAGGCCAAAGCTGCGTTACTTTTACTTGTTAATGAATTTGGGTTTACTGTGACAATGAAGTACTTCCAGTTTTGACACAGCCATGATGCTGTGGTTGTTCTTTATTTCTGTTAACATAACCCCCTTCCTTGTCTGTCTTTTACCCTTGAATCACAAGAAAAACAGGTTTTAAGTTACTGTAATTTTGCAATTTTTCTTGCAAGTGTTTTGGTCGGGCATCTTTTCCACAAACTAATGGGCTATGTCGTTAGCACCTTCATAAATTTTACTTTAATTAAGTGATATATTTAATTGTAATTTCATTGTTTGATAGGACTGGTGAGCGTGCCATACTCCATGGAGGCTTACTGATTGTCTTGGTTGGATTCTTTATCTTACTGCCTTGGGGGAAAAAACTACCAAATATCCAGTGGCAAGGTATAATTCAAGTCATACTAAACTATCATCATAATGTTTGTTTGAAAGCTTTGTATTGTATTTTTTTCTTAATGGCATGCATAATTTATTTTTACAGAAATAAAGAACAACTCCATTCCCAAAACAATTTCCACTGAAATGTTAATGCCTTTCTGGAGTTTGCAAGCAATGCAGCTTCCATCCAACCACACAGTGGAACCCGTAGGCTGCCCTGTCACACAGTCCTGGTGCCTGAATACTCCGATGATCTATCTGGCCCAGTATATCAGCTCTGACATACTCATAGGATTGGGCTATCCAGTTTGTAATGTCATGTCTTACACTTTATACTCAAAAATTCTAGGACCGAAGCCTCAGGTAAGCATGATGCCTAAACAGTTTATTTCATTTGCTCTCCCAGGACTTGTACCCTCTTTATTAGAATGAGGGATCTAGCCAAAATTCTTTCTGTCATTAGCCAAATAATAGTACGTTTCAACCTGGGCAGAAGTTTCCAGGAACTATAATCTTTTTTTAAAACCCAAGGCAAGTCCCTAGAGGAATTAAGAGTCCCTAGCAGAAAAAGCAAGGCTGGTACTACAATTTATGGCGAATCTTACAGCGTGAAAATTTCAGAGCAACTAAGCCCAAAGCTTGTGACTTTCACGACTGTTCTGGAGGAGTCATTTTTGTTACAACCAATTATATATTTGGAATGTCAGTACTGAATAATGTTCCTCTTACTAAGTATGTTATATAAAGACTACAAATGCTATGATACCTGCAGTTCTTGATATTTTACAGTGGTGAAACACATAGCAAGCTGATATTACTGCTTAACAAAAAATTTTCTTCCCTTTTCACCACTTACCTCATTTTTTCCATGTTATGTTTTGCTGTAAGAGACTAAATGCTTTGAGCCAGAATGCCTTTTTATGAGAAAGCTATAGTGTGTAGCTCAGTGGAGCATTCGAATTAATGCTTAGAGAAGCTGAGCAGTACTCTTGGAAACAAAGTATCTTAATGAGTTAAGAAAGATAAGCAATTGCTTAAACACATCTAAATTTTCTAATTAGAATGGGAATTATTGGCTAGCCAAATAATTCCTGTATCACTAACATAAGCTTTTGATCTTCTGTAGGGTGTCTACATGGGATGGTTAACTGCCTCTGGAAGTGGAGCACGAATACTTGGGCCTGTTTTTGTGAGCCAAATATACACTCACCTGGGACCACGTTGGGCATTTAGCTTAATCTGTGGAGTAGTTGTAGTCTCACTCTTACTCTTGGAGATAGTATACAAGAGACTAATTGCATTTTCTGTCAGATATGGAAGGATGCAAGAAGAGAATTGTTAAATATGTGTTTAGGAAAAAAGAAAACTAAAACCAACCAGAAATAATACTTTAGTTTATTACTACTTTTTAATGAGGAGTACCTAACTGCTGACCTTGTTGGCTGTATACTCCATGTACTTACACATGGACGGAACACATAACTTGGTCATATCCTAATACATGGTTACACCTGCTGCAACAGAGCTTTTCTATTCTGCTTTTCTAGCAGCAAAGGAAGGATGTGAACAAGTTAGATCAATACAATGGCACGTTTGAAGTGTGTACAGTTTAAATGATGCACTTGGGTACTGAATGCAGCTGTGAAGGTCACAGGTTACATGGATCCTTTCGAGGAAGAATTACAAGAAATATTTATCTTGATTCTGTGAATCAGGATTAGTAACTCTTTTGTAGCTACAAGATTAGTTGAGCTGCATGCACTTTGTATGGAAACATCACTTAAGTGAACCTCCTCTGATGTTCAGTTTGCTAGCTTGTAAGCACTGGTTAATACAAAATGTCTCACTTTGGAAACTGTTACGTATCGGTACATCTTCTCCAGGATTTCAAATGAAACGTGACAGAATTGTAGAGGAAGGTAGGTGCCTGCTTCACAAGCAGTTTGTGTGGGATTTGGGTATTTAAGTTAGTTGGTTAAGAGCCATTGAAAATCACAGCCTCAGTGGCTGCTACGTGAACTACAGTGAACCATATGTGCAATTTTTCTTACTGTTTTGCTGAATGCCTTTTTGTAGCAAGAAAGATAACCTGCACAGAGTTGAATTATGCAGTTTTTCTTAACTTTACTACAAGAAGGAAACACTAAGCATGATCGTTTACACTTTTGTTGTCATTTGTGGGAATGAATGCACTATGCTGAGCGACCAGTGTTAATTAAGTATAAAGGAGGAAACTGGTCTCTCAGGTGTTAACTATTATTTGTAGACTTATTGTTTTCTGATAATATGATATGAGAAACAGGAATTTACAATGTTGGAATCATTCAGTGTTTATTTTAAAAAGTGAGATGATAATTTTCCTTTATAACAGGGCCTAAGCTTGTCTGTATGGGTTGTTTCATCTGTTTCAATACTACTGGGGAAAAAAATGTGGAGTAACTCCAGTATGAGTTGTAGCTGCTGCTTAATGTGTCTAATACTTGATGCTTACTGAATTTATTAAATGTAATTAAGTATTCCTATGTAATCAATTGTTCAAACACTAAAAGACTACTGAATTAAAAGATTATTTTTTCAATACTGACTGAAGGGCACACAGAAGTCTTATTCTCTCTCGGGCTTTCCTGCTGCAGAATCACAAAATGTTATGAGAAAGGACTTTGCTTTTATAAGCATTTCTTTTATATGCTAATCATAATAAATAGTACCAGAAATACTTTTTAGTGGTGAAAACAGACTGCAAAATAAAGTGCTTAGAGTTACAGCAACTGAAAGTTACTTCAGTCACGAGAAATTGGTGTTACCTTAGACATAAGAAATGCAAGTTTTCAAAATGGCTAACATGGTTAGGATTTTCAGTTTGTGCTGAAAGTATGTATGTTGTAGGGTTTTTACTACTGCTGTTCTTCAAGTTAGCTAACTTCCAACTTCAGAGTGAGAAAATGTTTGGGTACTTGAGAGCTTATTTTAGCTGTAACTTATTTAAAGGGTTAAGGATAAAACTAGATTCAAGCCTCTTCTTCTGCAGTGAATACCTGTAGAAAAAAAGGAGTAGCCCATGCACATTAGTATGTTTACATAATAATTAAAATAAGAAAGTAAGGTTTGAAATTCCTTGGCCATGAGAGTTGTTTTTATTTTCCTAGGTCAGCTGTGTTTTAAGCTATGGCTTGCTTGTTATGGATTATCCTCCTCTCATTCTTACAAAACATGTTCTTGTATTCACAGGTAGGGCTTCTGTTTTTTCTTTTTATTCTGGTTAGCAATGTAATGTAACTGTACTTAAGTCACACTGTTCCTTACATGCTAGCTGATTGTTCTTTCTAAGCATTTATGCCTTTCTGCCCTCTGGTGTCTACCTCTTAGGCTTTCTTCAACTATTTGTATATTTAGCTTGCACATCAAACTAGATTATATTATGTCTGAAGTAAAGAGAATCAGTGTGGCTGATAACGCAAGTTTTTAACATGCAGTGCTGACCCCCATCTTACCAAGGTTGACTTGCTACTTAAAGTCAGCTGATTTAAGATTAAAGTACTAAAACAAAATGTTTCTTCCAAGAAAGCAGTATTTATGTGCACATGTTTGTATCTACAGGTATATTCAAAAAAACTTAAGTGTCTTGCATAAGAGCTATGCATACTACTTGGTTTATTAAAGACTTATAATAGTTATTTTACCATGCAGTCATTCTATCCAAGTATGAAGGTCTAACATGAGAAGGTACACTTTTCAAGTGAAAGAGCAGTTAAAGAAAACTCCTTTTGGAGAATCATTTAAGGCTGCTTTTTTTTTTTAAGTGCTATTTATATATCTTACTTTGCCAAATTCTTTATTTGCAAGCTATTTCCTTGATTTGGACATGACAAAATATCAAAAGTCTCTCTATTAGAGACTAGATAAATAAGAACTGACTTGTAGTCAAGGCTATTTCAGCTCTAAGCTGAGCCTGCAGAGTTGAAGAAGCTGTATTGGAACATCTCTTTCCTGAGGGTTTTGCAGCTCAGTTTATTGTGCCTAGACCACATGTGCAAGCCACCTTCAGCTCTTCTGAAACTCTCCATCTTCCCCCCACTGACACCTTTTTGGATCCCACTCAACTTGAACATGAAACAAATAAATAGATCTGGACAATTACCACTGCATTTATTTTTTTTTTTTGTATAAAATGCTTGTGCAGGGAAGTTAAAGCTGCTGCTACAAAAAATAAAAACAAAGTTATAAAACATATACATATTTACATATATTACTTGTAAGATGTAAAAATGTAAATTATTTACAAATACAAAACTTCAACAGCACAGATACATTTTCCTTGATTGTTGGCACTGAGTAAGCAGTGGGGGAAGAATAAAAAATACAACAGATTCAGATTATTTCCAAAAAGGTGATGCTATCTAGAACTAAGTTGCTCAATGTTTTGCTTGAGCAAGTTTATCCATCATTTTGAGGAAAAACATGTTTTCTGTGATACTTTACAAGCAATTTGCTACACATAAACAGAGCAACCCTTCCCTTCCTAATTTTTTACCAGCTTTTGGAGGAATTTCTGCATAAGCCGAGTAATATCAGTCACTTTACTTGAAAGTCAGTGAGTGAGTTTATTAAGCTCTTGTGTCCTGACACCTGCTTTGCTTTCATCAGTGGGGAGCAGCTGGATTGGTAAACATCACAAGAATAGAAGACAGACAGTGCAGCTTCTCTTTGATGTATTCTGGCAACTTGTCATTTTCTCCATACCTAGGAAAGGCAAAAAAGCATAGAAAAATGTAGATGCTTGAAGTAATTTGTTTTATTTCAGGACAGCATAATTATTTCAAAACTTACCTGTAAATAGGCAAACCACTAAGTCAAGTAGATTTTAAGTATATCTAGACACATTAATTGGAGCTTGATGGCTTAAATCTAGACACCCCCCTTCCCTATATGTATTTAACTGAAGAGTGTTTCAGGTAAAGAAAATATCTAAACAATGTTTAAAGCTGCAATATCTGAACAGACTGTATATTACTGTCTCAAACTTCGCACAGAGGAAGCATGTTACGGATTGGCTATATTTGTATGGGAAGTGTCTAGTGTCCAAAAGACATACAAAACTTCACCTGAGCATTTCAGGTCTACGCATCAATGTTGACATGCTATCTCCCTAATCTAGCAGTATTCTTGGAAGAAGAAATTTTTAAAAAGTATTAAAACCTTACTTTTCTCCCCTTCCCTCTTTTAAATACTATACCTGAATAGTGGCTATACTCTGGAGACCAAGTAGATGCATTCCCAGCTTTTTAAAATTTGTTTGTTATTCAGAGTTCAGTCAAAGCTATGGGTGTTTCTCTTTATTTATTAAGCTTATATAAGCTAATCAACTAAGAAGTGACTGAAAAGCTAAGTTTTAATATTTACAAAACAAAATGAATAGCAGCTATGAAGTTTACCTTATGTATAACAGCCTTGCACTGACAGTAAACTGGACTATTTTTATAGCAGTAATAGACTTACCTAGTTGTCTGGCCATCTGGAGAGGTGTAAGTGATAGAAGAAACGCCTGCTTGGGCTACCAGTTGGGATCCATCATTAAACTGAACCCATACTGCTCCACTGGTCAGCTAACAAGAGAAGTTGCATTATGGTTTGAAGACATAAAATACAAGATTACATATCTAGAATTTTTCTAATAACTGAAGCTGAAAGTTTTTCAGAATTGCTGAAGTAACTTGGGTATCTTGGTCAGTCTTTTAACAATAAAGATTGCATCTATACTGCTTTGGAGAAAGTGGTCTCATGCAGTCTCAAGAATCAGGCTTCCTAAGGTTTCAGATACTCAGCTTTAGTCATCCTTTTCAGTGAGAGTTAAACAAAGAAGTACCTTTAGCTTAACCTAAAGAAATTTTAAATAGGACCAAACATAAAATAGAAGGCCCATTTGTGA
>NW_009202631.1:566-16327 GCF_000690835.1 Fulmarus glacialis | reverse complement strand
TTTATATATATATATATATATAAAGCAAACTTTTTCTGTTAGGACAGGAAGCTTACTTTATCTGGATTGCAGAGAACCATTTTTTAAATCTAAAGCTGGTCCCACAGAAAAGCAGAGGAAAAATTTCTCTGTAAGGAAACAGCTTTTCCTGTTGTATAGGCAGATTCATTTTTCTTGTACAGATCTGGTACATACCTGTTAAAAACACTTTGTCATGACACCTTTACCTCTACATTAGTGAACAGACAGCAGTTTAACAGCTTCAATTTTTCACTAGGGTCAAATTTAAATGACAGAAGATACTGAAATAGGCAATAACAACCACAGGAAAATTGTGATAACTGAAATACTGAACTGTTATTTTGGTTTCTTCTACCTATGTAGTTCACCACGGTATTTAAGACACTTATTTGGAAGGATCTTTCCACATACCAATTTTTGGATTTAAACTGTAGCAGAGCACAACTGAATATATTCCTCACAAATCAAGCTTAAAGTTAATGACTTATAAATATGTATCTCAAGTTTAATAGGAAAAAAGAACAGACTTCCCTCCTTTATCAGTATTCATTTCTCACCTGAGAAGCCCAACCAACATTTTTCACAAAGACAGATTTTAAAAGTTGGGCTGAGTTTGGACTGCATTCTGTTTGATGAACAGAGGAGCATGTAGTTTCAGCAGTGTTAGTCATAAATGTAGACTTTTCATATGACACCACCTAAAACCCAGAAATGCACAGTATTAGCAGCCTTAGTATTAATCCAACTAATTATGTACCAACTACAGTGGTGAATTACCACCTGTTTTAATCTTTTCATATATATACACAGACAGATTTAGCCTATATGCTTCATTTAACAGCATTACATTATAAAAACCCCACAGAATTTCATATGACTTTCTCAGTATTATGACAATTTTTCTACCACTTCTCTGTACTCACAAAGGAATCGCTCTCCCTAAGTAGACTTTTTCTACTTAAACCCCATTTTTCCTTATTTGACTGTCAGAAAACCCTGTCCATCTTCAGGAAAAACATTCAGCACATGTTAGACTATAAAATAGCCCTCATTCAGATGACCACTTGGCCAATATTTTACAAAAATATGGACATTGCTATTAATTGGAAACTAGAACATTAAACATTCATAGAAGAGTTCCTGCAGCACATACAGAGTCTGGTACAGGTTTAGAGAGACAAAAGTGATGAATTAAGAATAACAGAGGATCAAACATCAGAGGCCTTTAGGACAACGCCACCACTACTAGGTGGTTTCTAGGAGGAAACGCGTCTGCTTCTATAGAAGTTCTACTACTTGGATACCTCCTCCCATAGTCACAGAGATGACAGAGATGAGGTGGTGTGCTTAGCAGTATTTAAGATTCAGCATTCAAGGAAAAGATGCAAGTCAGGGGATGTCTCTGAAATAGGAGACCTTGGTCAGGAAAGAGATCAGGATCCAGATAATAACAGGAACCTGAAAGAAACAACAAGCTGTACCTCAGGATATACAGATCCAGTTCCAGTATAAAGAAACTGACAAAGAGTCAAAGGTAACATGGAAAGGCAACCAGCTATTGTGTTATCTTGCTTAGAAATACATACTTCAGAAGAGAAAGCAAACAGTGAAAGTCTTACAAAGACCTAAGTGTTTGCTATACAGCAAACAAAGAATGAGTTTGAACACTGAACCCTCAAGGTAGAACTCTGGTGATGGGTAACCTTGAGTCTGTGTAAAAATCAACACTAGTACTGAAGCCCTAAGGAGTTTTTGTTGCCAGGTTCGTTTCAGTCAAGCAAAAACTGGTAGATTCTGCACTAAGGACATGTGCTACACAATCAAACAACAGAGATGCAGACCCACATAAATTCAACGAAGTTAAGACGATACAAACTCAGTGTGCTAAGTCCCCAATATAATTCAGTCAGCTGGGAAAGTTCTATCAGGGCTGTGATGCAGCAATTGAAGCTTGGTGGGTCTTTTAAACAAGCTAGATGAAATTGCACACAAAGCCTTGTTGGCTATACATATAAATATATGTACACTTACACTTTTTTTTTTTAAAATACACATTAACACTTGATTATTTCAGAACAGTAGCCTCAAGTGCTAATATCCTTTGTGACTACCATTTGATACAGAGGCCTGAGGGCACATCAGAGCTCTCCAAAACAAATTGACGACTGTACTGTATAACATCAGTAAGCAATTTTCAAACTATGTTCCAAGGAGTCATTTGTAGTAAAGTTTTGGAAGATTTTGATTTTTCAGATGATCTTAAATCCAGATATCAAAAGCTAGTCGAAATCAAAGTTAACATTTCTAGTCAAGATGCTCACAAATGGCTAACAAAAGCCTATGTCCATACAAATGTAATTCCGTTACTTCAAATAAAACTTCAAAGCAATATTTGAATTCCTACTGGACAGCAGTCTCCACTATGTTCTTGTATACTTACAGAAGGAGTACAGTTTGGAGTTTGAACTGGAGTAGAACTGGTAGCTATATTTCTATCCAGCGCCATAACTTCTTTTGAACAGTTTGTATTGTCCAACAATGGAGGTGCTACAGCCTGTGGCGATTCAGTATTGCCAGGTTTTCTGGAAAAATAATGAGACAAATTGGGAAAAGGTCTGTCCAAAACGGACTAAAGAAACAAGTGAGGAGATGTAGCTTTTCCTTCAGTTTACCATGGACTGTACAAAGCACTTGATGGCACTGGTATTCTGCAGAATTGTTTTTACACATGCTAATTGTTAGTCTAAACAATTTGTGGTTTAGTCTAAATCCACAAGTGTATGTTGTCCTAGTATCAAAGGAGGCTTTGCAGGTCCAAAATAAGGTGTTCATACACACTATCAAGTTAATATTTATCATGCTAATGACTATGAGCCTCTGTTAAACAACCCTGGCTTCTGCAAACATTAGCTGCTTGAGGCTGCTTAGTAGGAATATTCAAATGCAAAAGTATTTTCAAGTGAAAAATACTACCTTCCAACAATTATTGGAAAAAATGGAACACTCTCACTCCTTTTTTCTTCTTCCAAAACAGCAGATTCCAGTGCAAGGCATATACGATGTCCCTGGAATTAGAAGGGGCTTGTTGAAGTTTTTAATTGAGAACAGTATAACTATTTCATACATGTTTAGTGTGGGAGGTGTGCACACAAGGAAATGCTTTTGTGAATGGTACTGAATATTGCTAACAGCTGCACTTGTGTACCATGGAGGCAATTCAAAAAGCTATACTACAGCAAGACTGCCTCGTAACTTCAGCACATACGGAATTATGCTCTTAATAACCACATCTCCTCCCCTTTTAGCAGGACTAAATGAGGGACTAGAAGACCCCTGAATTCTATTCCAGAAAAATAACAGAACATAAGGAAGACCGAATAGGAAATTTGTACTATATTTTTACTGTTTCCTAAGTTCATAGACAAAAAATTACTCTTGTGACCGCTAATTGGGTGACATGAAACAAGAGATGGAAAGCACAGCAGGCAGGCCAGTTAACCACCTGGCAGGTTTTTGTGTTTGTGGTTTTTGTTTTTTTTTTTTAATTTTATTTTTAAAAACTTGTATAAAGCAGCTTCATCTGTTCTGTTTAATCCTTTCACCAGACAGGCAAACCTGCTTTACACACTAGTAAGAATTTCCTCTAACAGTCTTCATTGTGAGGCGTTACTACTGTTACCTCTACATTGCTATTTGCTCTTCCAAAAAACACTTTATCATCCCTCCTTATCAGTGTAAAGAAAAATATGAAAAGCAACATCAGAAGTACATTTGTGAGAGAGAAACTGAATTTTCAGAAAGTTACTTTGCACTGGAAAAGGTCTATATGAAACAGTTTACCTCATTTGCATGATCCATATAAACTTGTATTTCCTTCTTCAAACCTGCTTCGCTTTCTCCTTTCAAAGTGAAGGATTTCCCTGATTTTTCAATCACACGAGTTATACCAGCTGTCTTGTGTATCTTTGCTCCTGTAAAAAATGTAAAAATTTCTAGTGTGAATTGTATAAAATACCAGCATCTATAAAATACAGATTTCTGCCATTACATTCTACTGTACTAAAGTGTTCTCACTGACTTAATTACTGCAAGAATAAAACCACTCCTGAATGAGCTGCATGTCTAGCAGAAATAAAAAGCCACTTAAATTGGGACTGTGATGTTAACGGAATGCCCTCTATGGCCAAAGATCACTACTTAAATGGGCTGAGTAATGCATTTATTACATATTTTAAAAACTACCTTTCTAAACATTAATCTGAGACAAAATACTCTAACAGTATTGCCAAAAATTGGTGAAGTAGGCTCTATTAGTTTTTGAATACAGTTCTAAAAAAAGATGCCCATTCTTTCAATAGTGGTTCCACACTGAATCAGAGCTGTTAAGCCTTCTTTTTTTTTTGTCATAAATTCTGTTGGGGTATATCTATGCATGTGGCAAATTAAACTAGTTGACAGTAGCCTATAGTGAGTAAACAATCGTCAGTGCAGTCTAGTTTATGAAGGGCAGAGTTGGAGAAGGCAGCCAATTGCTTTCTCCAGTGAGTGTTCTTGGTAATACTATTACCTCAGTTAACAATGGAAAGCTTGGAGTAGGGATGCACCTTTCAATAAGTAGGTTAACTATCAAATGTAGATGCAAAGAAGAGCTCATGAATAAAAACAAGATGTAATTTAAATAACGCTTTTGCAACATGTACTCCCTGAAGAGGATATCACTAAGGAACTAATGAATAATAAACTGATCTGCAAGTGCTAGAATAAAGGTAGAGAGGCAAAAAATTAAAAATGTTTCTAGTATTTTTTTCAACCTGAAGTGTTCATTGTTTGGCAATATTTTAATGCAGCTTTAATAGTGTGATATAACCATTTGCATAATTGCAAAAATGAATACATACCATCATAAAAACAAATTTCAACATCTGCAGTGGGTGAATTTTCCATCAACATGCACTTGGCATATCTTGTGTAGAACGTAACTTTGGGGGTTTTTGTTCTTACCAACTGCACAAACTTGGCTGCATACTGGTATTTTTTCCAGTACTTTTCTAAAAAAAAATTTAAAAACTTTTTGATAAAAGTCATGAGATTAAACATTGTGCACCAGCTTGGTGAGAAGTAATTTAAAATACATATTTGATAGCTGAATGTTGTGAGTAATATTTAAATACTTTACACAGGTTCGTTCAAAGGAACTGACTTATTTCCACCAACTTTTAGAAGAGTGTGCATCTTCAACAGCTTCACTTGAATAGATTCAATTAATATAGTTCAGAACCTAAACAACATAGAAAAGTGCTGCATATACCATTTAACTAGATATCACAGTCCAGCTGGCTTCCTGGCTTTAGATAAAACTTATCTTTGATCTCTAATTAGTAGAGAAGTCTGCTTGTCTCTTAAGAACTTATAGTTACTTTGTATTTGCTCTTCAGCTGTCTACATTACTCTGTCAATGCTTTCAAGTATATATTTTTTCCCCTTCCCCCCAAGTTACGAGTATTAGGAAGCACAAAGTCAAGTTGCTCTGTTTTAAAATTGACTAGATAATATTTCTTCCACTCATATTTAAACAGTTTCCAATATGAACGAGGAGAAGAATATGAAAGCTTTAATTTTAGTACACTACGTTGTAAAGGGGTAAGTAACTCCTTATAACTTCCATACAAAATAATTTAAAACCTGTGGGTTTACACTTGTAAAGTTTCAAAATACAGTTTCCAGTTAAACTGTAGTTTGATTCTGAAAGGAGTTTTATCTTCACAATTATCTGAAAAGTAATGGCTAAAAGCTAAAAAGTCTTAAACCAGATTCACCAAAAATCACATTAATCATCATAATTTTAAAATAAATTTCAGATTACCTGGCAAGTTGTCAAAATTATACATACAGATGTCTTCAGGAGGAGCAGGAGGTCTGTCATCAAGAAGGAAACCTCTTCCTTCATTTGGATGATAAACTGCAATCTACAATAAGGGGAAAAAAAAATGTGTTTGCAATTGCAACTTATTACAGCACTCCCTACTTTTAACAGGTATGGAAATAAGTCACAGTTTAATTAATTACCATGATTTACCACGAATGCTCTATTCCTTTAAGTAATTATTTAACAGCAGAAGTTTTTCAACAATATTTCACCTGTTCCAAAAGTCAAGTCCAACTTTGTTCTGAAATAATTGCTTGCTACCTGTATTTGTATGGCTGTAGTATGGGGGGGAAAAAGGAGTTTACAGCTGTGCATATGTAAACATTGCATTTCCAAACAAATAATCATTTAAATGAAAATTTAAAAAACACTGAAAGAACAGAATACTCTAAGCCCTTTATAGAACAGTGAAGAAATTGAAAACATACTCACCACATTTCCATCACAAGATATTCTGAGAACTTCTTTCACAAGTTCTTGTGAATGGTGTTCTTTTAGAAACTCCATACACACTTCCCCAGTATCTAGAATGCTCACCTAAAATATATTAAATATACAAGTTAAACAAAAAGACCTTTACTTTCTAGCAAAATATGATAGCACTTCTTTCCACAAATGCCTGAAAGAAAAAAAAAAGGGGTTTCTTCCTCAAATGCACTGCAAACTTATAAATGCTTCTTACAGTAACTTTTGCTGTTAGTGCTATAAAAACAGAACACTCCTTCAACATGACTGAAGGTTATAAGCCTGGTCAGTGAGGGTGTGGCTTCTTAAGAAGTGACAAATCAAACAAAGACAGGTCAGCTCTATTATGTTATTTAAAAAAAAAAATTGGAGGGCAGGGGGAAACATGACAGGACAAGCAAGACTAAGAAGTGGAACAAAAGGCAAAAGGGTGACACCAGGAACAAACCAACCAGAAAATTTATGTGATCAGTAAGGATTAATGGAATTTGTTTTGCTTTCCTACCAGGGAAAAAACAGCATTATAGGAAAAAGATTCGAGTTTTTACTTGAGAGCAAGACTATTTTAATTTCTAATCCAGTTGTCTAATCTGTAGAAGTGTTTGATGTGTTCTACATAGTTACAATCTTGAAAGCTTAAACACAACTTGTGCAGCTACACAGTACATAGTTTTAGAACCATAGGAAGTATATATGCATTTAATATTTGTTATGTTTAGGTACAGTTTCTTTGCTTGTAAGCTAAAAGCAATGCCATGTCACTATTTGCAGGAAGTGACCACAAGGTTACAGTATTCCGCATACAAAAACTAAGATACATCTTACTAATATAACTTTAAATTAAGTTATTGCAGATTAAGTTTTATAAAAACAAATGCTTCTAGTTTACCAAGTGATCTTTAAGAGATAGTCACACTATATTTAATACTTAAGTTGTTTCCGTTTTAAGAACTGATACATACCACTGCATTTTTTGTTTTTTGCCTGATTGGTTTTAGCCTGTGAGCATTGAGAGGTGATACTATACTTCGCAGTGTAGGTTTCTGATGTGCTGGTGGTTCTTTGCCCCACGTTTGGTTTTGTTCTGAAGTTGACCAAAGGCCACATGTAGAAGATGATGGTTGAATTTTTTCAGATTTGCAGAGAACTCCAGGGATGTACTTCTTTGGGTTTCTCTGGTTTAAAGAATGCGGACAGTCAACGGATGCATCATGATTCCTTATATCTTTTAAGGTGTTCCATGCATTTCTTGATGCATCCTGCTGCACATCCAGATGATACCGAAAACCTCCATGTGCATTACTGTTGCCAGTTAGGTCTGCAGGTGGTCTCAGCGGAACTGAAAGCATCATAAAGGTACATTGTAGATTCAAAGAATCACAGGACAAAGAAAACAATGCTATTATGTTTTTAAAAGCTTTTCAAAATATCGTCTTAGAAGGCTTATTTAAGCAGAGAATGGGATTTCTTTAATCCTCAGTCCAAATCATTAGGCTATGACTTTAGTACCAATCAATACCAGTGCTACCAAAATTCCAGTGCTACTTAAAATAAACTGATACTACATTTCAGTTATGATGGCCTTCGGTCTTGATACATATCAAATGATTCTGCAATCCATTCATAAACAAAATACTAAATTTTAAATAGATACTTAAACAATTAGTTTACAAGAATTCGTTTAATCTGTTGAAACAGAGTTTACTTGCCATTCAGATAACCACTAGTACCAAGTTTCATTTAAGTTTCAGCTTATCTAACTAGTGTTTTAGCATCAACCAGAGGTTTTAGTACTCAAGATGTTAAATGCATGCTCCAAACTCCTTGTTTTATTTCCAGTCACTTGTTAACAGACAAAACCCTACTTTTATATTTAAACTTCCTATTACTGCTTCTCTAGTTTCGATATTTAAGCCTTTGATCAACTTTTGCCTCACCCACACAAGTATTGCACTCCTCCTGCCATGTTGCAGAACAGTTGAGAAGGGAGCAAAAATTAAATAGGATTATTCAGACCATATGTCATATGATTCCAATTCCCTGTAGACAGAAAGGGAAGGAGTCCAGTAATATCAAAACAAAAAAAGGCCAGAATGGATTTGTGATTTAGTTTTATGATTAAATTACATTATTTGTAAATGATGTAATATGATGCATAACAAAGAACACCTCCTTCCCTTCTGTGTCTTTTGTCCTTTCCTCCACCCCTCCTTCTGCAGCCTCATTATCTTTCTCATTCACCAAGGTCCCATTTTCTCTTAAGGCGTCTTTGCACAACTAAATTAACAGGGCTTTTGAGTCACCTGCCAATCCTTTGTCATGTATCTATACTTACACATCTTTCAGGTCACAACTGAATAATTATGGCAGGTTCTAGAATTGTGTTTTCCTCTCTTTTTGCATTTTGTTTTTTTTTTTTTTTTTCTTTTTTGGCTAAAATACTAAGAGAAGAGAATGACCTCATTTTAGGAAGCTAAGTATTCAAATTCAATGTACAATTTCTTCACTCTTACGAAGGCAGTTACATACAGTCCATTATACCAACCCAAGAGCTCAAGAGGAACACTAACTACAAAACCTTCTGAAATTAATTCCTACCTCAGGAAACTGAAATGTTACAGCTTAGTCCAAAAGAGAGAAAAAAATGTTTTCAATGGGGTATTATCTTGCTTAAGAATGATTCTAACAGATTAGTGATGCTGGAAATCATTTTGCCTTTTTCAGTATCTGTGTCAATTTTTTGCAGTGACAAGTCAGTTTAGGGTCTCCCATGCTTTTCATTCAGAAAAAAAAGTCTGCAGTAGCCTCTGTTAACATCCAATCGCTGTTATTTAGGATGCCAGCATTATACTCCGGTATCACAGTTACTTGGCCATACAGATATCCCTTCTGTCACAAGTTTAAGGAAATAAAACATAGAAAAACCACAGAAAAGTTACAAGTCACTACTTCAACTTGAATGCAAAAATACACAACTGATTAGCAACACACCATTTGTTTGCATGCTTCCAAGCCACTGCTGCATTGTTTCAGCCTGGGACTTCTGCTCTAACAAACCAAGCTGGGGCTTCATTGGGCAGAGATAATTTGAGCTGCAAAATAAAAGTTACACAATGTAATCAAGATTACATCAAAGGCACTTGCACAACAAAAGTTATAATGTTACAGCTGCAAAAACCACAACACTTTTAGAACATTTAAGAAATGCAGGTGGTATTTTGCAGCTCTAGACAGCATAGGACGTGCTGCTTTTTTCATGGGGAATGTTCATTGGGTAAAGCATAAAAAAATAAAATACTGTTTCCAAATGGAATGAAAAGTTATTACTAATTTTTAGCACAAATTTAAGCCTGTTAGCACTCACTAGTAGACTCTTGGAACTGACATATATGAACAAAAAGAGCCATTGATAATGCTGCCAGCAGTGGCTGTTCTTACATCCAGTTCTTAATTCACAGTATAGGAAACAACCTGAGAGAAGACACAGGGATGATGCCCATCACCCCAGTGGATCTCATTCAGCATAGCAAATACGCAGCTGAAATATATAGGCAATCTTATCACTTAAAATAATTTGAGTTTATATAAAATATAGTAAATCCCAAAGGTTATAAAGATGTTTTACCAGCTTTTTAGTCAATGACATATGTAGTCACCGGTGATCTCAAGCTGTATAATCCACATGTTGAAGAATAAAGAATACACACAAAAACAGTTACTGCAGAATCACTGATCTGTTGTAAATGCACACTAAGCTCCTGTGAGGTTTTCTGTTTCCGTAGCCTTGTACCTATCTGTACTTTCTTTTTGCGATGATCACGACTTCAGCATTGGCAAGGACTCAGTTATCACAAAAAAACCCCACAGAATATAAGCATCTAATTTAGGTCTTAGAACCTTGCATTTAAGATTGCTGTGCAGGCCATCTATAGAGAGGCTCTCCTATAAATCAACCATGTAAAAAAAGTAGTAATCATTCAGTTAATGCCCACACTCATATTAATGTTCTGTGACATTTACATATAGCATGTCTTTATGAAGTCATGGGGAATACAAGTAAGCATTATGTTATGATTTGTATAAATCATTTCTTTTTTGATTCATCAAACATTTCTCAAACTAGAAAGAATGCACATGCCCATTGATCTTGCTGAACAGAGGCTTATGTCAAACACTTGTGAATAGTCAAGAAAAACCTCTTACTCCATTTACTTTTTCTACGGGGCAAAGCACTCATTTGCATTTTCCCTGAACTGATTTGCAAAAAGGAAAACATATGAACCATTACACAAAATTGCCACTCTTAATGTGGAGAGAAATGCAAGAACCAAGATATGCAATAGTCCTTATATTAAAATAGGAAAGCATTCTTTGATATTCTGCTGATGGAAAAAACAAAGCAAACTTCTGAGCAAAGTTTATCACAAAGAAGGGCTCTTTTTGCACAGCAGTGCACAGAAGGCCTCCAACAACATAGAAAACATCCTAGCATCACTTGTAGATTTGACACTGAAGTTGGTTTGTATCAGCTGGAGAAGTCCATCAATGTATGGAAAGAAGCCAGGATTTTCACCCAGAAACTACAACTAAGGACAGAACTAAATTTCAGATAGTTATTTTTGAGCATTATTTTCCTTTCTGGTACACCAGTTTTATAATCCATCACCTAATCTTGTACTTAATTTGTTTTTTTCCCCCCTTACATTGTCTAAGCATATGTAAGGCATATTTAAAAATGAACAGAAAAAAAAAAGCCAGAGCAGCAATTAAAAATGTTGATAGTCACACTCTGAATGCCTTCTATCCTAATCAATGTCTTTTCAACAAAGAAGAATTAGCAAGGCTCTCTCCTACAATTACTGTGGGGAAAGAAATACTCAACTTGCTGCACATGAAAATAAGTCTATTAGAGTATTACCAGGACAAATAAAAGCTACAATCTAGCTAGCTGATGTGCTGCATCTATGACCTTTAAGAAAGGGACAGTGGGGAGGTAAACCTCTACATAGCAACAGCATCAACTATCACCCTCTCCTATTTGGTATTCGAGCTACAAGTGTAGAGACTTTCGGCACTTACTGAAGCTTAGTTATAGGAAAAATCATGCATTTAACATATAAGGCAGCTCTAAATTCCATCTTAATAAAAACTGATTCTTACTGTGGTTGATCTTTTACAGGTGGAGATATTTGCTCTTCAAAAGAACCAGAACTACTAGAAGTCTTCTCCTTAAATATTTCTCCTATATCAGTATAGCTGTTCGCAGGTGAAAAGTATTCTGTATTTTCCCTTGTTCCTACTTTAGGCTTAGAAAGCAGTTCCACAGAGTGACATCTCTCAACAATATTTGATATGCCTTGAGTCTGACTATGGGATGTGCCAGACCTATCTGAAGAGTGGGCTCTTCGGAGGTAGCGTGAATGTGGTCTCTCTTCGGCAAGTTGCATGGTTCTTCCCCTGCCGGTTATGCCAATTTCTTTTCCCTGAATTCCCCACTGATGAAAAGAACCGCTTCCATCTATGGATGAAGTATTACTGGAATTCTTGTTTTTAGGAAAAAAGGTCATTTTATTTGGGAGTGGCTGTCCAACTAACAGCTTCTTCTTTTCCTTCAAGCAACCACTGGTACTGATGCTGGAAGAGCCTGTGAAGGTTGTAGAGATGGTGGCATTTCCACTGTCCATGGAATCTTCTGAAGTTCCCGAATCTTTACTCCGAGCAGAGCTACACCTGGACATAAAAGGATGATCCAACACTGAGGAAAGACTCAAACGATCTGCTGGATTTTTGCGAAGTAACCTGTGTATAAGGTCTTGTGCCTCTCTTGATAAAAAGGCTGGCATTTCATAATCTGCTAATACTACTTTATTCAGCGTGTTTTTGACTGTGTCAGTGTCAAAAGGTGGCTTTCCAATAAGAAGAGTGTAAAACATACAGCCCAAAGACCACACATCAGATTCAAGTCCATGCGGACTCCTTGTGGCTATCTCCGGAGAAATGTAATTTGGAGTTCCACACATGGTGTAATGCTTTTCGTGAGGCATTTTCAGCTGAGTTGCTAGTCCAAAATCAGCAATCTTGACATTCATATTATTGGTGAGTAAGATATTAGAAAGGGTGAGGTCCCGGTGCAGTATTCCATGAGAATGAAGATACAGCATACCTGTGATAATTTGATGCAAGAAGTGTCGGGCTGTCAAAACACAAAACCAGATATTTTAGTCATATAATTGAAGTCATAGCTCTGACGAGAACTTTTTGAAGTCTGCTGTTGGTCTTGCTTTTTTTTTTTAAACAACGAGGATGTTTAAGTGTCATGCTAATGAGCTTGGAATTAACTTTCTGCTTTTTGCTTCAAACAATATAGCATGACTATGTTCTAAGACATAAAGTTCCTAAGTTCATAAAAAAAGTGTTCTGTAATGCAGTAATCAGATTTGTTCTTTGCTAACAGAATAATGTAAACAGGACTGAAGATTGGCCTAAACTTTTTAAAATTAGATTCTTAAGAATTTTAAAAGTTAAGTTGCTCCACACTTTCAGAAACAGCAAATACATGAAATCAAGCAGCTACATGCAGATTATAGAATATAGGAGACAATTTGGATTATATTTGTTTTATCATTAGCAAACTGGCAAGGCTAGTACTATTTCAATTTCTCAAAAACTTCTACGTTTACAATCCTGGGATAGTCTTTCTGTTTTATTACATTAGAAGTTCAGGGACTGTTCAAAGAGGTTCAGGAATAACAAAACCTCATCCAGGCTGAAACAGCATCATTTATTATGATGTTGCAATTACAGCAATTTTAAGATTTATTCTTTCTAGAGCAAACAATTTACAATCCTACTTATTCTCTTAGCAGAAGGCAAAGACTGGCGAGTAACAAACGTTGGTAGAAACCACTCCTCAAAGGAAGAGACTTCTTTAACCAGGTCAGTGGTTTATCAGCTTTTAGAACAAAGGTACCATCAGATGAACTATTTTTGCTGGAGCAGATCTGAATTAAACAGATGATGGCTATATAGCAGTACCCCTTTAATCCAGTCATGTGATCTGGGTTCAAAAAAAATCCATAGATATATAATAGTTTCACAGAATTAGATTAGAAACTGATAGAGAAGCAGGTAAACTGGAAGAACTGTGCAAGAGATGACCAGCATGGTAATTCGGGAAGCTCTAGAGGTACTAGCCACTGAATCCAGATCAGCTGAAACCAGAACACTTGTTTGGCTGTGCCCTCAAACATTATACACAGCAGCTTGCTTTGCTGTCGTCTTTTTTTTTTTAATTGAGCTGTTCTCGTTAGGCTTTCAGTGGTCCGTGTTCTAACTGAAATCCTCTCACTCTCAACTGTAAGAAAATGAAATGTTAGTAAATTCATAAGTGCAATTAATTTTGTTTGCAAGACTTCTTTCTCAAAACACTATTCAAAAGAGTAATATAGCCAATTTAAAAAGTTTTAGAATTACTCTTACAATGAACTCTCAAGGAAAGATAGGATTTTCAGTGCTTTCCATAAGAAACGGAGATAAAACCATAGCAGAATTTCTCCACAGTTGCCAGTCCTTCAAAAACTCTAGATGGATTGTCAGATTGGGTATTTCCTTGCTAACTCCGCCCGTAAGCAAGTTACCTGCATTATCTTCATTTCCACACATCTTGGAACACAGTAAATATTTCCAACGATATCACATAAGGCAAAGTATAATCTAGAAGGCTCTCTAACTGGTGACATGTAATGAGGTGAAGAGGTGCAACGCAAAGAAAGCAAATCTGTGGATGTGAAGGTGCCAGTTTTCCTCTGTGGAACTTCCCAGTCTTGACCTATACTTCAACATAGTTTTATGTACAAAGGTAAGCTCTACCTTCTATATACCTCTACCTTCTAAGTTCACTGTCTATTTTTTTTAAACCCCAAATAGCACAAGCTACTGTAAAATGGCATAAACAGAAACAAAAGTATACAGAAATTCAAGTGAATATATGCGTAATAGTAATTAATCTCTAGATTATCACTTATCACAAGGTTTTAAGCTATAGAAACTGGTTCAGAGTGATGGCAGTTTTAAATACTCTTTCACTAGAATTAAATATTTATTGAGTAAGCCAAAACATTAATGCAAAGAGAGATACACAGGAAAAAAAAAAATCTCACCTTCTTCTTCTGAAAAGGGTTTCTTTCTGTTCTTTATATATCTGCTCATTTCACCATTGTGACACATCTCAAGTATCAAGTACACATAGTTGCTATCTTCAAAATAGTTATAAAGCTAGAACATAAAATAATGAAAAAATTAAAATACATTTTGTAGGCTATAGAGCAAGTCACATATACAGGCCTCTCTACAAAAACATGATTCTTACCTCAAGTATAGATGGATGCTTTAGCTGACAATGTATTTTCACCTCATTTTGAACCCTCTGTACCATTCCAACTTTGTGCATGGCTTTTTTATCTATCTGTAAATGGATCACAGAATATTTTTCAAGCACTGCAACACTGATTACAAATGTTCATTTCAAGCGAACTTGACATTTTAGATGTTCAATGCATGTTTGTGTGAAATCTTATAAATACAAGCAAGTTTTCACATAGTTTAACCTACTATATGCTTTTAATGAACAAGTATCATAGATAAATGGAGGAACACATCTCTGTCTGAAAGTAGACAAGTGTTAACATTTTCAATACTAACACTAATTAAAAAAAATTCTGAAATACTTAAGCAGAGGAACCTAATCCTGATTTTGCTGGGCAGATATGCTAAATATAGTTAACCTTAAAAAGGTGGCTAAATAGAAGTATTATAGATTATAAGCAAATCTGGCAAAACACCTGTGAGGTGCGAGTTTCCTTCACAAATAAAGTTTGTCCTGGCAGTGAAGGAAATTTTTCAAGGCATTTTTTCCAGGACCTCTGCAGCCACACGGATTCTAAATGAAGTTTTTGTGGTCACAAATTTCTGAATTAGTGTTATAGTCCACTCATTGTTGAATATTTGAGCTTAAGTTCTTTTAGTAGCACTGTAAGCATTTCTATAAGTTATCAATAGTCTATTTGATCGTACTGCATCTTTCAGGATCGAATCCTAATCTTAATATCGGTTGCATACAAACAAGCAACCCAGGCATGAATGCCCAACCGCATAACCCCAACCTGTTGCAACTTGCCCTCAGGGTTCAGTCTCTCGAAAGACACAGGCTTCCTTGGCTGGCTGCCTTACCATTTTGATAGCCACTTCCAGACCGGTTTTCAGGGATACTGCTCTGTAGACCCCTGCGAAGGAACCCTTCCCCAGGAGGTTCCCCACCTTGAAATCCTGCAATACGAACAGATCACCGCCG
>NW_009202631.1:0-234 GCF_000690835.1 Fulmarus glacialis | reverse complement strand
CCCCTCCCCCAGGAGGTTCCCCCCCTTGAAACCCTGAAATACGAACAAACCCCCGCCGTCCCCCCCAGCTAAGGCTTTGAAGCCTCTCTCTCCCGATGCAGATCTACACTCGCCCCAAGAGATGGGGGACCCCACACCCCCGATGCCCGGGGCAAACCCTCAGGCGTCCCCGTGGTGCCCGGGCGGTACCTGGACCGAGCTCTCCGGGACGCGGCGGCGGTCCGCGGCGGGGCC